>NC_053449.1:1897091-1965237 GCF_007990345.1 Gossypium hirsutum | reverse complement strand
AGAGGCGGTGACTCAGTGCGCGAGGTGTATCATCTGGCCTCTAGCGGTTCGGCTGATCTATAGTTGAAGTATGGTTAGAGTCCGACAGGGGCGAGAGTTAGTGCTTCTTGAAAGGTTAAGGCTTGAGTGTAAGGGCAAAGCCTATATGTAGTCTATTTTATGTAAAGAACTCTTTATCTAGTAAAGTTTTCTAATGAAGTGAAGGAGAATCAGTGCCTCTTTTCTTTGCATTCTTTCAGTATTGCATCACATCATATGCATTAATGACCATTAAAAAACCTAATCGAATAAATCATTTCAGTTAACCTGGAAAACCAACAAAATTACGGCACCCGAGTAGACAAAAATTATGGACCAAGGTTGGGAAGCTAGAGCGACTTCAAAGAATGCAGACCAGTTGCATGCGCAAATGAAGAGAAATAGAAAAGATTAGCGTGACATGGTGCAAAAGATGGAGGAGTCCAAATGATCTGGTGGCTAGATGACGCAATTATTGAAGGGAGTAGATAAGGGTAAGGTCATGTGATTGTTAGTGAAGAAGAAAACAATGGTGAACACTTTATCCTCCAGGTTTACGCCTCCTATGCGCAAGTACAGACTGAGCTGCATCGCGGAGACCCCTGTGTCGGTTAGGCCCAGCAGTTCCAAGGCGATGCTTCAATCCCAATGAATGTTCAACCCGGAGCGGGCTTTAATCCCGGTGATAGCCCGATATATTGCTGTCCCAGATCTTGACGAGATGGTTGAAAAGGACAAGGCGAATGAGGAATTTCCAAAACAATTGAGGGAAATGGAAATGGATAGAAGAAAGTTTAGGGCATAGAAAGCATCGAAGTATGGAATAGAGCAAAGATCTGAGCTTGTTCGATTGGTGTCCTTACAAATTTAAGATGCGGAATTGGAAATACACGGACTAGTGCCCAGGATCCATATTATATGTTTTGTAGAGATGACGGGCATATTAATAATGATCATTATAATACATTGCTTCAGGAAGTCTTACGGGGCGGCGTCAAGTGGTACAATCAGCTGAGCGAGCAAAATTGCTTTGGAGGGATTTAGCCAGGCTTTCCTAGACAATAAATCATGTCTCAGAATGATGCCTGACAGGATAACTCTGCAAATTTAGAGAAGAAACGAACGAAAGCAGACAATATGCGCAGAGGTGGCGGAGGTGCGGTTCAGGTCCAACCACCGCTTTGGAAAAGAGATGACGACGCTTTTATTAATACTTTGAAAGCCCGTTCATCACTCACATGTGGAAGCGCTTCAAAAAATTTCTCGGATATAATCATGAATGGTGAAATGATTGAGCATGCCATTAAAAGTGGAAAATAGATGGAGAGAAAATAATAGGAGGGCACCCCGAGGAAAAGAAAAATGAAGTGAATAATGTGAATGCTTATGGTAGGTCAATTACCGTGAATCAACCAAAGAAAGTGGTTGCTAATCAACAGGGATCATCCAGACAAGAGTCAGGAGCTAGGCAAACTACTGAAAAGCCCAATTCACGCCAATCCCGATGTCATACAAGGAGTTGTATCAGACTTTATTCGATGCACATGTTGTTGCTCCTCGTTACTTGAGTCCTCTACAACCCCCGTATCCAAAATGGTATGATACGAACGCGCAATGTGATTATCATGCGGGAATTTCTGGGCACTCGATAGAAAATTGTACTGCCTTCAAGAAGGTAGTAGAAGGACTTATCAATTTAGGTGTTGTCAAACTTGACGACTCACCTAACGCAAAGAATCCGTTACCTAATCACGCAGATAAGGGGGTGAATATGGTTAGCGAAGGTACGGGAGAAGAAGTCAAGACTGACATTGCCGAAGTAAAAACTCCATTAAACGGGTCTGGAAAGAAATGGCGAAAAGAGGTTTGGTTATTTCAGATTCTGAGGAAGGGCATGAGATGGGAAATTATTGTGAATTTCACCATAAAACAGGGCACGAAATCCAAGAATGTGAAGGATTTAAGGCTTTGGTTCAAAGCATGATGGATAACAAGGAGATGAGGTTTTACGAAGATGCGAAAGAAATAAGGAGCATATGCGCGACAGAGTTGGGAACAAAGGCTCCAAATCATCCTGTGGTCATTATCTCACGCCCTAAGGGTAATGAGGTCAGGGCTCAGGTAACACCGAAAATTGTAATCCAGAAACCATCAAATTTCTCTTACAGGGATAACAAAATGGTGCCGTGGAATTACGGGTGTAATGTGACCATTTCGGGAAAAGAAACAGAAAGAAATCAGGAAATAGGTTCTTACACGCGCAATGGAAAAAGATATGACGCTCAAGCAGAGTCGTCTAGGGAAGAGAATGGGAAGAAAGAACAGAGGAAAGGGAAAGTAGTAGAAGTTGAACCATTGGTAAATGAACCAATAAGAGAAGAGGATGCAAAGGAGTTTTTGAAGTTTTTGAAACACAGTGAATACAGTGTTGTGGAGCAACTGCACAAACAGCCGGCCCGCATTTCTGTATTAGCTTTACTCTTAAACTCAGAAGTACATCGGAATGCACTATTAAAGGTGCTAACGAAACATATGTGGCTGACGATATTTCGGTAAACAAGCTGGATCGGTTGATCAACAATATTGGCGCTGACAATTTTATCTTCTTCAGTGATGATGAAATACCATCCGGAGGAAGAGGTTCTACTAAAGCCCTACATGTTACTGTCCGATGCAAAGGGTACACACTCCCGGGGGCCTTGGTTGATAATGGATCCGCACTAAATGTATTGCCTTTGTCCACTCTTAGTCGATTACCAATAGACAGTTCGCACATGAAAGCATGCCAGAGCATAGTAAGGGCATTTGATGGAACAAAAAAGGAGGTTATGGGGAGAATTGAGGTACCATTAAGGATTGGCCCAGTCACTTATGAGGTGGATTTCTTGGTAATGGATATTAAACCCTCCTACAACTGTCTATTGGGGAGACCGTGGATACACTCAGCAGGGGCAGTACCTTCATCATTACATCAAAGGTGAAGTTGGTATCGGAGGATCGGTTGGTAACGATAGATGCAGAGGAGGATATTATCGCAATGATGACTAGCGATGCACCTTATGTGGACATCAACGATGAGGCACTAGAATGTTCTTTTCGGTCGTTAGAATTTGTGAACGCGATGTTTATTGCGGAGGGAAACAGAATTCCAGTACCGAAAATATCCAGGACCACTGAGATGGGATTGCGATTAATGGTAGGAAGAGGAGCCTTACCCGGGAAAGGATTGGGAAAATATCTTCAGGGAAGGATTGAGGCACCAATGCCGAAGGAAAAGTTTGATAGATTTGGTTTAGGATACAAGCCAGACATGAAGCAGAAGAAGAAAGAAGTAGAGAAGAGACAAGCGAGAAGAATGGCGCGTTTGAATGGACATGAAGCTAAGTGTGAGCCTTTAACCTTTCCCCACATATCTTCATCTTTTGTTTCGGGAGGATTTATTCATTCTGAATGTGGGGTGTCCGGTAGCGGCATGGGAGGAATGTTGGAAAACGTTTATATTAACGCCATAGAAGCAACGGAAAGGAGGGCTTTGTTGGAGATCTGCCCTTATGAGCCTGGAAGCGAGCTAAACAATTGGACTGCTGAAGAAATCCCTGTAGTCTTTAGGGCTTATTCAGAGTAATGCTCAAAACATTCCTGTTGTTTGTTGGCCTAGAAACAATATGAATTTTTTTGTGAAATAGGCATGGGGCCTAAATATCATTATTTTAATGAAATACATGTCAACGTTCATCTTGATCAGTTTTTTTCTTCTTTTTATATTTATCATTTGGTTGATTGTCTTACAAATAATTCTTTCATTTGTAATTCTTTTGCACAAACATATTCATAAATTTATATTCTTGGTATATTCTTTGATATGCCTTCATAGGTCTTCAGATATCAATGACATGAGTGACGCTGCTTCAAACACGGAGCCTATTTTTGAGCAGGAAGTGTGTTCAGAGGGATCCCACGACTTTGAAAATGACGAAGATTATGATGCATCCCCGGACTTGTTAAGAATGATGGAACAAGAGGATAAGCATATCCTACCTCATAAGGAATTGTTAGAAATAGTGAGCCTAGAGGAAGGAAAGGAGGTGAAAATTGGAACTGAAATCACCGCAAAGACAAGACAAGACCTCATTAATTTGCTCCGAGAGTTCAAGGATGTTTTCGCGTGGTCGTACCAAGATATGCCTGGGCTAAGTACTAACATTGTGGTGCATCGTCTGCCCATAAAAGAGGATTGTAAACCCGTTCAACAGAAGCTCAGGAGAATGAGACCTGACATTGTGTTGAAAATAAGAGAAGAAGTCAAAAGACAATTCGACGCTGGATTCTTACAAGAGGTCAAGTATTCGGATTGGGTAGCCAACATCGTCCCTGTTCCCAAAAAGATGGAAAGGTACGAATGTGTGTGGATTATAGGGATTTGAACAAGGCTAGTCCAAAGGACAACTTTCCACTGCCTCACATTGATACTTTGGTAGATAACACGGCGGGCTATTCATTGTTTTCTTTCATGGACGGTTTCTCTGGATACAATCAAATAAAGATGCATCCTGGAGACATGAGAAAAACCACATTCATTACCTTATGGGGAACATTCTGTTACAATGTAATGCCCTTCGGATTGAAGAATGCGGGAGCAACATATCAAAGAGCTATGGTGACTTTGTTTCACGACATGATGCACAAGGAGATCGAAGTCTATGTTGACGATATGATCGCGAAGTCTAGAACGGAAGAAGAGCATGTTCAGGTCTTGAAAAGGTTATTTTTGAGATTAAAGAAATTTCAGCTTAAGCTTAACCCGGCCAAATGCACGTTTGGAGCTAGATCAGGGAAGTTGTTAGGCTTCATAGTTAGCAAAAAGGGGATTGAGGTTGACCCAGACAAAGTAAAGGCAATACGAGATTTACCTCCCCCGCGCACTCAGAAGGAGGTTCGAGGTTTCCTGGGGAGGCTGAATTACATTGCTCGGTTCATCTCACAACTGACAGAGAAATGTGATCCAGTATTCCGGCTCTTAAAGAAACATAATCCGGGTGAATGGGATGAAGAGTGTCAGAGGGCTTTCGATAGGATAAAGCAGTACTTGGCTAATACTCTAGTCTTATGACCTCCAAGTCCAGATAGGCCATTGATATTGTATCTGACAGTGTGGGAGAATTCCATGGGGTGCGTATTGGGCCAACATGATGAGACGGGAAAGAAAGAAAGGGCAATATACTATCTCAGTAAGAAGTTTACCGATTGCGAAATGAGGTACTCATCAATTGAGAAGTTGTGTTGTGCTCTGATCTGGGCAACCCGAAGACTGAGGCAGTATATGTTGTATCACACGACTTGGTTGATTTCAAAGTTAGATCCTTTAAAATATATGATGGAATCGACTGCTTTGAACGGGAGAATGGCTAGATGGCAGATCTTGCTCTCAGAATTTGATATAGTATATGTCAGTCAAAAGGCCATAAAGGGAAGTGCAATAGCCGATTTCCTAGCTAGTAGAGCTTGGAGGACTATGAATCTTTGAATTTCGATTTTCCAAACGAGGACTTGATGTATGTGGCGAATACTGAAGAAAATCCTCAAATGGATCACGTATGGAAGTTAAATTTTGATGGAGCCTCAAATGCTACGGGTAATGGAATTGGGGCAGTTTTGGTATCCCCAAGTGGAGATCATTATCCTGTTGCTAGCAAGTTGGACTTCGATTGTACAAATAACATGGCAGAATATGAAGCATGTATTATGGGCATTCGTGCAGCCATTGAACGGAACATCAAAGTACTGAGAGTATACGGGGATTCAGCGTTGGTGATATACCAACTCAAAGGGGAGTGGGAGACTAGAGATCCTAAGCTAATCGGTTATAGAAAACTAGTTCTTGAATTGGCTGAGGAGTTTGACGATATCACTTTCTATTACCTCCCACGGGAGGAAAACCAAATGGCTGATGCATTAGCTACTCTAGCTTCGATGATTCAGGTGAATAGACTTGAGGCAATGAGGCCTGTTCAGATGAGTATCTCTGAGACCCCGACTAATTGTTGCAATATTGAGGAGGAGGGAAAAGATGATTGTCCTTGGTATCGGAGTATCTTACAATATGTGAAGAATCGGGAATACCCTGATCAAGCGACAGAGAATGACAAAAGAACTCTGAGAAAGATAGCCATTGAATATGTCTTAGATGGAGAAATGTTATATAAAAGAAGGAAGGATCAAGTACTGTTAAGATGTGTAGATGCGGTAGAAGCCAAGAAAATTTTGGAAGAAGTCCATGAGGGTATTTGTGGGACGCACGCCAGTGGTTTCACGATGGCCAGACAGATCATGAGATTTGGGTACTATTGGCCCACCATGAAAGGAGATTGCATTGATCATGCCAGGAAGTGCCACAAATGCCAAATTTACGGAGACAAAATACACGCGCCTCCTTCACCTCTTCACGTCATGACCTCTCCTTGGCCGTTTTCCATGTGGGGTATGGATGTTATTGGGCCAATATCACCAAAGGCTTCTAATGGGCATCGCTTCATCTTCGTAGTAATTGATTACTTTACCAAGTGGGTGGAGGCTGCTTCATATGCAAATGTCACAAAAGCAGTAGTCAGCAAATTCTTGAAGAAGGAGATCATTTGTCGATATGGGATGCCTGAGAGGATCATATCCGACAATGCGATGAACTTGAATAATAGCACAATAGCTGAAGTTTGTAGCAAATTTAAAATTAAGCATCATAACTCATCGCCGTATCGTCCCAAAATGAATGGTGCAGTGGAGGCGGCCAATAAAAACATTAAAAGGATTGTGGGGAAAATGACTGAAACCTACAAGGATTGGCATGAGAAATTATCATTTGCTCTCCTTGCCTATCGAACATCTGTTAGAACTTCTACTGGGGCAACGCCTTTTTCTCTGGTTTATGGAATGGAGGCAGTATTACCCATTGAAGTTGAAATCCCTTCTCTACGGGTGTTATCTGACCTACAGTTGGATGAAGCCGATTGGATCCAATCTCGGTACGATCAGTTGAACCTAATAGAAGAAAAGAGGCTAAGAGCTATTCGCCATGGGCAAATGTACCAGAAACGAATGATGCGAGCCTATAATAAAAAGGTTCGCCCCCGAGAATTTCGCGAAGGGGACTTGGTACTAAAAAAGATTCTTCCTATACAAAAAGATTTTAGAGGAAAATGGATGCCGAATTGGGAAGGCCCTTATGTTGTAAAGAAAGCCTTTTCTGGTGGAGCTTTGATCCTATGTGAGATGGATGGCAAAAGTTTACCAAATCCGGTAAACGCAGACTCCGTCAAGAAATACTTCACATGAAAGAAAGGGGAACCAAAGTGAAAACCCGTAAAGGGCGCTTTGCTTCCTAAAAAATAAAAAAATAAAAAAAATAAAAAAAAACTTTGGAGAGGCTAAGGTGAAAACCCGTAAAGGGCACTTTGAGACCAAAGAGGGCTTGAGTCGAAAACCCGAAAAGGGCGACTCAAGTATTGGGCAGGATTGGAGCATCAGGACTTGAGCGGATCAAATTTTGATCAGGGGCATATGATGATCTTGCTTTACCAATAAGAAAGGATATGCAACATCTTGGAACATTGACAGAGTATTGCAGATCTCCTGAACACATGTCAAACTTAGAAGGGTCTTCGGAAAGTTTGTACAGAGAAACTCAAGCGGCGATAACTGGGGCACCTAGTTCTTAGGTGTATTCTTGAAAATACATTTTTATTTTCTTTCTTTCTTCCTTTCCTTTTGTGAAAACGTACATTCTCAATCCACTTCTTTGTTACCTTTCTTTCGCCATCTTTGATGTTTTATTTGAGTTATAATCAGAACTAGCTTTATTCTTATCCATTGTTATGATCTTTTTGCAAACATGTTGCATAGGAATAATGATTAACGAACTAATAAAACTTTCAGGAAAGAAGTTTTGCACATTACTCTGGAAAATTTCTAAATAATATAGGGACCTGAAACATGACTAATGTTTAGAACACGCCATTTTTAAAGGTTGGAAATCTAGGAAGGAAGAGTCTAAATTAAAGACTATCCTTTCAGATTTTGTCGTCTAAACATTGATTGAACAAAATGACAAGCCGTCGTGTTTAAATGAACAAGCAAGCAATGATCATCAGGCAATAGGAAGAGATCACCTCGGAGAAAAGAGCCTTCACTTGCTCATAAGACTTTCGTATCACACCTTGAGAATGGTGTAGGAAACCAGAACGGTTCAGATCCTACATCCCCGAATGGTGAATAAAAGAGGACAAAGGGAAAGCCACATATTTCTACCCTTAGATTACTGTGAGAGAATGATGGTACAAATTTTGGCGTCCCAGTGGATATAACTTTGAGGTTTACAATGGGGACAGTCTGGCTAAATGTTCCTTCAGAAAAATCAGTCAAGCGAGAAGGCGTTGTAGCATGTCAGTCACAAAACTTTGATAAACTGCGAGTAGTGATAACCTAAGCAAGATCATTCTCAAAAAATAAAATTCTGCATTCATGCAAATACCATTCACATATGTCTAGTTAGGAGCATTTGTTTCATTTTGATCATGTCATCCTAATCATTAGGCATAATTAGGTTCATAATACAGGTCTTATCTCCCTGAGATTACAGTGGAACAGACCAAAGAATTTCAGATCTTATCTCCCTGAGATTACAGCGGAGCAGATCAAAGATAGTAATCCTATCTCCTTGAGATTACAATGGAGCGGATTAAAGGATCGTATCTCTCTGAAGTTACAGTAGAGAAGATCACATCAGGTCTTATCTCCCTGAGATTACAGTGGAACAGACCAAAGAATTTCAGATCTTATCTCCCTGAGGTTACAGTGGAGCAGATTGAAGCCAGAGATCTCATCTCCCTGAGATTACAGCGGAGCAGATCGAAGACACTATCCTATCTCCCTGAAGTTACAGTGGAATGGATTAAAATAAAGGAGCTTATCTCCCTGAGATTACAGCGGAGCAGATCGAAGACACTATCCTATCTCCCTGAAGTTACAGTGGAATGGATTAAAATAAAGGAGCTTATCTCTCTGAGGTTACAGCAGAGTAGGTCGCATCAAGTCTTATTTCCCTGAAGATGCAGTGGAATAGATTGAAAACAACGAATCTTATCCCCCTGAAGTTGTAGTGGGACAAGTTGATGATATGAGTCCGATCTCCCTAAAGTTGCAGTGGAGCGGGTCAGAATGATGGACCTTACCTCTTGAAGTTACAATAGAAGAGGATTGAAACTACAAGTCAGAGCTTTTTGAAGTGCAATAGATTGAAACGACAAGACAGTGGACTGGAATGAAGCTACCTGAAGAAGAAAAGCACCAAGGAGTCGAGACTCGACGAGACCGGGCAAAATTGGGCTTTCTTAGTCTTTGCTCTGTTATCGTTACACGACAACGAGCAAAGAGGGGCAGCTGTACAGGCCCAATTTGAACCAGCCCATTACCCTAATTAACAGCCCAAACTAACCCACAGCCCAAATAGCCCAAAACACTAATTAGACCTAACCCCTAACCCTAGCCGCCGCACCTAGTCCACTTGCCCTCTGCCACCGCCACCAACTCCGCCGATCACCTGCCCTTCTGACGTCGCTCCACCTGCTCCACCTGCAAGGAAAGGAACAAACACGCAAGGCAGAGACACAAACAGGGCAAAATAATAGAAATAGGCATTGTAATCGGCTATATAAATAAAAAAGGAAAAATGTAACAGAGGAGGCTCTCCGATTTTGGGTAAAAAAAAAACAACTCAATAAAGAGAAGAAAATTGAAGGTTGATAGCATTTTCTTCTTTCCTATTCGGGCATTCTACATTTTTTTTATTTATTCATTTTTGTTTGACTACTCTTATAAACAAAAGAAATAAAGGAAAAGAAAAGGACCATTTCGTTTCGAAGGCCGGCGTCGGAGCCCGTCTTCGTCGTCGCCGGTGGAGGAGGAGACGAGCGGTCTCTCCTCGTTTTCCGATTCTGGGCTCATCTTTCTCGACATGCCGCCATGGATCTATGGTCTAGAGGCGATTGGCTTCAAAAAGGGACCGAAAAGGTCCGATTTTGGGCCTCCGACCACCGTGCGCGGCGGCCGTTGGACGGTGGCCCGATGACCGGTCGAAAAGGGACCGAGAAAGTGAGAGGAGAAGGCTCTCTCTCTGTTTTAAAATGGTTAAAACTGATGGGTTTTAAGTTTTTTTAATATTTATAGTAAATGCAAAACGGCACCGTTTTGATAGGGTCAGGACAGCCCCAAAACGGCGTCGTTTTGGGCTCCTGACCCGAGACCCGACCCGTACCGCCTGGGATCCGCGTGTTTTTGGACCAGAGGGGTTATTTGCACCCTCAGTCCTTCCGCTTTTTGAGGCCGTACAATTGGGTCCTATTCCCTTTTATTATTTGTTTTAATTTTGCCCTAAATTTCCATCTTTCTTACGATTTGGTCCATCGACCGTCTGCTCAGGCTTTGTTAGAACGACGTCGTTTGGACCACGTGGGAATATTTTCCGTTTTGACCCTCCATCCTTTCGCGCGAGTCACATTTTGGTCCTTTTCGTCCTTTGTCATTCCAAATTCGCCCAGTATTTTCTTTTTTATTTCGATTTAGCCCCTTTTTTTAGCCACTTTATTATTTTGTTTATTTTATTATTATTATTATTATTATTACTTATTTGTTTATGTTTATTTTATTTAGATTTTCGGCACATATACATATACATGCATATATTTTTGTGATATACATACATTGTTTTTATAACATATATACTTATATAGTTTATATATTTTTCAACTTATGTATATATCTATACATTTATATATTTTCATTTTCCTAAATATATACATATTTATACATAATCTTTATAGTTTAAAATATACCCCTTTTTTATAAATCCGTATATACACACATGTTGCTATTAATTTATATACATACATATCCTTTTTATTTCATAAGTATATATATATTTTTATATGTACGTACATATATATTTTTTGTATATCTTATTTTACATAAATATATATATATACATATTTTCAATATATTTTAAACATATATATATAAATTAACGTATTTATTTGTATACGTAGGTATATTTGCATTATTTTTAAACTTTAATTGGTACATACATATTTTCATGCGCCTACTTTATATATGTATTTCATTATCTTCATATTCCATAATTTTATACACCTATATATATGTGTACATATTTTTATCTATATGCATATTTTTTTATTTTAAAGTATACTTTACATATATATATTGTAATTTATGAATACACACATATATTTTTTTTGTCTATACATATAAATACATATATCCCTTTAAATTTTGATTGTATTCATTATTTATTTATTTCATTCTCATGATTATTTTAAGAGAATATTTTATTTTTATTTGCTTATACATTTGTTATTTTGTGAATTGTTGGTTTGTTCTTTTATTTATTTTATTTTGATTGCTATTGCTTGCATTATTTTTTATATATTTTTGTATTTATTATGGTTTTGCCATGCATATCAACAATGTAATTTGTTTTCACATTCTCTTATTACGACTTCGTGTTTCGTTTTAATCAATATGTCAAAACTTGTTTTAAATAAATGGCATTTTGTGTTTAGATTCGAGAGGATCGTACCCTAACTTACTGGGTTTCAATTTTCACGATAAATCTAAATGCACGAATCCTTTTAAACTCAAATTTTAAATGATCTCGGGATAAAAAAATCGCGTCCTAACTTACTGGTCGTGATCTCGTTTTTAAAATCCGAGATGGCTAATTTTTTTTATTTTTCATTCGCGTATCGGGAATTCGAGACATTGTGTCCTAACTTACTGGATATGATTCTCTTTCTCGAATAACGTGAAATATGTTTCTTTTCCAATTTTTTTATTTTATTTTAACACGAGGATCGTATTTTTAATTTTTCCAAGGTTCTCAATTTTTGACATTAAGACATTAAGTAATCAACTAGGTACCAATTTTGGGCGTATCGAGGGTGCTAATCCTTCCTCGTGCGTAACCGACTCCCGAACCCGTTTTCTGAATTTCGCGGACCAAACTTGTTGTTTTAATAAAATCAAACCGTTTATAAAAAAAAAGACCGCTTTTCGAGGTGATCCAATCACACCTTATAAAAAGGATTGGTGGCGACTCCTGTTTCATTTTTTTCAAAACCCAAGTCGACCCCGTTTTCATCAGAAAATGGTACCAACATTTAAAAAGAATAAAAAAAAGTGAAAATTAACAAACTTAAGTATATTTTTTTTTTATATCTTAAAAAAAACATAAATCTCCCAATAGCAAATAGAAAGGTTAAATAGGGAAGAAAAAGAAAACTGATGGTGAGGACAGGTGCTGCTTATATATATATATATATATATATATATACTTTTGTTTATATATTTTTAAAAATATCTAATTATTATTAATTTGTTGAAAATTTTTAAATTATTTACTGACATGACATATTAGATAAAATATAACATTGCGTTATCAAAGTCAGCCAATACATCAACAAAAACGGATGAGTCAACATTATTAAAGATGTCCATAAATTAAGTCCCGACCTGATTTTAAAAACTTTTCTATACTCGAAGCTTAATCTTGTCCCAACTTGACTCACCCAAATAAGTCATTTTACTATCTAAAAGAAATAATAAAATATTAAAAAGTATGATTCGAGCCAAGCTAGGTCATTCAAAGGCCCCAACCCCCCCCCCCCTCCCCCTCAAAATGAGATATCTCATTTTTTGCCCATTAAAATTTATGAAATTTTAAGTTAATACATGATAAAATTATATTTTGACCTCTTAAAAATTATAAAATTTTGATTTAGCCTTTTAAAAACTAAAAAGATATAAACTATTAAAATAATAAAATTACATTTTAGCTCTCATAAAAAATATACAATTTAATTTTGGTCCCAAATAAAAAAAAAGTTGGGCCTATCGAGATAAGTGGGCAATCCAACCCCTGAAGAGGTCTAGTCAGCATCGATTACTAATAAAAAAAAAAGATGATGCTGGTTAAAAACTTTATTTGATGCAATACGAAAAATTAAGGGCTAAAGAAATAAATCAAATAAATGAGTGTTCCTACCTCTTCCTCGTTGGGCGTTGCCAATGGTGGTAGGGTTATGAAGAAGGTTCATCGGCAATAGGCAGAACTGCCTAATGACCTAGGTGATCTTATGGACTCTAATCCGATTGGGGGAACGATGGGTTACAATGACCGATTAATGCATAATGGTCAAGGATCCAAAGGAAATGGTGTAGCGTTTGATGAAGATGATACTTCTCTTATGGAGGGGGATTTTGCAATAAGGATCGTTAATGGAGTTCCCTCTATCAAATTTTCTGATAGAGTCCATAAGTCGATTAAAATGAGTATAATAATGCTTTGTATAATTGAATCTAAGCTTTATAGAAACCACAACAATCAATTCATCTTATGGATATTGAGAACGATTATTTTTTTCCTTGGAAATATGTACTTTTCTTTCATCTAAATATCACTTGACTTAGTATCACCAATTATTTAAACTGATAGGGCGTTCACTGTCTCAGGTGTGGCTTGAGTTCGAGTCGCGCTGGTCGTGTTTGTTATTCGAGCTTTACCCTATTATTATAATTTAAAAAAAAAGAAAAAGAGAAAAATAAAATTGAGTATATCAAACTTATTTGTTAAAGATAAATATGTCATATGCACTAAAAGAAATCTAATTGGTTATTATTAAAACTACCCACTAAATTATTATTTTCTTTTTTCCACACTAACAAATAACTATTATCACTAAAAACAATCATTGATTTACAAAATTATTTTTATTTTTACACTTTATTTTATTTTAAAAAAATATAATTATATTTAATAAATATTAGTGTCCCATCAATAAAAAAATTTTATTCATATTCGAGTATTTAATTTATATTAGCATTTAAATTTTTTTTAAAATATATTAGATAAATATTAGTGTCCCATCAATTTTTTTTTCATATTTGAGTATGAATTAATATGGTTGACCTACGCTTGGTTGACATGTGAAATTATAGAGTAAAATTTTGAAGATCAAGTATACTCTAAGCAAAGTTTTCAGAACTAGACTAGTGGTCGAATTGGTCAGACCATTAATTCATATGACTCAATTAAATGAATTATTAAAAAACATTAAAAAAACTTGATTCAATTGATTTTTTTGTCTGGTTCAACCGGTGCGTATCGATTCGCAGGTCAATCAATCCGATGCCTCTCTTCGGATCGATATCTTGATAGGTTCTCGATCCAACTAACCGATCTGATTAAGTTCAAACAACCATAACTGTAAGTCTCTACACTTTGTACATTTGAAATTTAGTTTCCTAACTTTTAATTTCAAGAATTTAACCTCTCTACCTTATTTTTTTAAAAATCTATTTTCAAATTATATGTAACCACGTTTAATTGAAAAGCTAACGTTATTAACTATTTGAAGTAATTAATAAAATTATAAAAATATAGAGATCAAATGATGTTAAAAGATTAAAGTATAAGGATTAAATCTTAAATATAAGCATATTGTGGCTAAAATTGAAATAAAAGTATAAGGATTAAATCTTAAATTTAAGCATAACTAAAATTGAAATTAAAGTATAGAATTAAATCTCAAGCATATTAAAAGGACTAAAGTTGAAAATGAACCGGTGGTGTTGCTACGTGTAAGGACAGCAATAAAAATTTAAAAAAATTCCATTGCCGGGAATTGAACCCGGGTCTCCTGGGTGAAAGCCAGATATCCTAACCACTGGACGACAATGGATTGCTGCTGGGTATAATAAATCTTATTAATAGTATTCTATTTTACAATCCACAGAAATCGAGTATGGAAGGTCATGCTCTTAAAAATCATCTAACTTGATTTGATTGAAACAAAAAGACAATCAATAACACAAATCTCCATCCTATATATATATATGCTTTAATTATCATATCTAAAAAATATAAGTAATCAAGAACAACAAGCAATATTGGTTTACCTGTTGAAATTTTTCAAAAATTATATTTTATTTGTATTTATTTATCAGTTAAACTTATCCATGGTTTGAAAGAGGTATAACAAGACAAGTCCTTGATAATGGAGATTGTGATTAACATTTAATGCATTGGAGAGGTCTTATCTTGCTATGTTCCAACCCCACACTATGTTGATTTTAATTATTCATTTGCTTAAAGGGTTATTAATGATGTTTTAATAGGGGTGTATCTGATTCAGTTCGATTTTTAGACAAAATTTGAATTGAATTGTTCCATTCAGTTTTTCACTTCTAAAATCAAAATTGAAACCGTATAGACTAAAAACTGAAATATTTGAAGTCGATAATCGCAGTTCAGTTAGGTTCGGTTCGATGGATTTTTACAAATCTAAGCTTTGTAAAAAAAAAGTATCACCTTCTTTTGGGCTCCAATATATCTAATTTTGTATTTTTTTTCACAACAATCATAATACATGCCAAAATTTTGTAATATTTGATTTAGTTTTAGTTTAAAAATATAAAATAAAATTGTAAATTTTAGAAAGAGATTTATTTAATTAAATTCAATATTATAGTAACAAACCAGTTGACACTATCAAGTGATAATTTTTTTTTTCAATAATTTAGATAATGTCTTGATATTTAGAATTTCAATATTTTTTTAAAAAAGAGTAGAACTTACGTCAATAGGGTAAACAAGTACAATATGATGGATTTTTTAATGCATTAATTTAGTTTCTAATACTTTTTCACTTTAATCCTTAATGTTTTTTTTACTCCAATCAATACTTTAAAAATATATTTTTGGAGTGACCAAAATAAAAGTGACCTAGAAGTTGAGTGACCAAAACGAAAATGTAAACGTGATGTGATGTGTAAAGTCAACCGTTGCTAGAAATTTAATGCTTGGATGACTAAGATGATAGCATCCTAAAAGTTAGGTGATGAAATTGCAAAGATTTTTTTTTTGTGACCAAAATGAAAACGCCCTAAAAGTTAAAGTGACCAATTGGATAGTTTACCCTTAAAAAAAAGGTTTAAGTAGCCTTATTAATGGTATTCATTGGTCGGGTTGGGTCGAATTCAAGTCGAACTTAAACATGATATTAGCCTACTTCATACTTGTTTAAGTCTGATCAGACTCAAAATATGGGCCTAAAATTTTGCTAAAATTTCCTACTTTTCGTAAATAACTAACCCAAGTCTAATTTTGGACCATCCCATATTATTTTTTAAAAAATGTTTATATTTTTTAAATTTAATATTTAATAATTATATATTTTTTCATTTATTAAAATTTTGTATAAACATTTTAACTCTTTTTTTTATGTTTACATTGTAGTGTTATATATTACTATAGATTTAATTTTTACATGTTATAAATTATATAATATAATATATTATAAACTTCAAAAATGCGCCAGGCCAAGCCAAACTTAGGCATTGAACATTGGAGCTTGAGCTCGACCGTTTTAAATAGACTTAATTTTTTGCTCAGACCCTTTTTTTCAAGTCTAATTTTTTATTTATTTATCAAAACTTCCTAACTTTTAGACGGACTTTCATAATCCGTACCATAAACTGGTCTAAAATCTTTCATTTAAAAATTATGTATGAACTAATTGAGTTAATATATTGTGTTCAAAGGTTAATTAACATCAATTACCACATTTAAGGATGACTAATAAGTGTTTGAGATTTAATTAACATGGCATAGAGGAGAATGATTATATGAGAATTATGAAAGGGAAAATAAAGTGTTAGTGCTAAATTCCTTAAGCATAACATAATGCAAGATTTGTTGGAAGGGCAAATTGCTTGATCTTTTAGCAGACCAGTTGCTTGGCTCAAGGGACCATTCCCCAAATTATGTCTCTTCTTTACAACACAAACATGCTCCATTATAATTTATTTGTTTTACTTAGCTTTACGCTACCCCATTTGAAAGAAAACAAAAATGCTTCCTAGTTTCTTGAGCAAGCAAATTTGGAATCATATCTTCAACTTTCTTTGCTCCTTTTCATGCAACATATCATTCATTCTCATTCTATCTTTTACTTCCATTTTAAAATTTATATCTCTTCGTCGATTGAATTTTAATTCGATTAGTGTCGGTATTGTTGCCAGTGCAGAAGAATATGGGTTTGAGTGTACTGAAATGGGGTTAGGGAGGAGTTATGGGTAGTTCTAAGCATTGTAGAAAGAGCAGATATGATAAGAACCTATCGAGTTTAATGTTAAAAAAAATGATCTCTTCTTTTAACTTTTCAAAACATATATGATCTTTTTTCTTCGTATCATTAAGATATCTTTTATGTCGGTTTTACGTTTCATTAAAATTAATCTTTCTGTAATTTGTGATTATCTCTTTTAATAATATTATTCAAAATTCGGGCTTGAATTAAATTCCAAGTAATACAATGCACTTTACAATTGCACCTAGTATTGGTTTAAATATACGATAATTGATAAATTTATACTTAAATTTGAAATTCAATATTTTTTTTAGTCCTCATCTTTGATCTTTTGGCTGTCTCACTTGGAATCTTACTTTAAGTTGCATGAAGAGTGTACCTAACTCATTAACTAACCTAACCGCCTTCAAAAAAGAAAATGGCCAAAAGGGTCACACATCTTATCATAGGTTTTCTTTTGGTCTAGAGGAGGTTTTTTTTTTCTATAACGTGTTTCCAAAATTTAAACATGTGTTCTCTCTTTCGGAGTGTAATGTAACTTACCACTATACTCAATATTTATTGGTAAATAGTCTATATTCTTTTAAAAATAGGTTAAATTCTAATGATAGTCCATGTTCTTATCGATTTGTGTAGATTTAGCCTCTCCACTTTTATTTGCTCAAAATTGGTCTTTCTTTTTCTCGATTTGCTCATTTTATACTTTTTATATATTTTTTCAAAAATTTAAAAATTAAAGGAAAAATAAAAAGAGTAGGGACCAAATTGACAAAAGTTATAAAGATTGAGGAGCTAATTTTGTGGTTGTGCCTAATTTTTAACTGAGTTAATGGAGGGACTAAAAATTAAAAAAATAGAAAAAATAGAAAGACTAAATTTGAGCAAATAAAAATAGAGAGACTAAACTCGCACAAATGGATAAGTATAGGAACTATTCTTAAAATTTAACCTTAAAAATAGTATACTCTTCTAGCGAGGAAATTAAGTGTAGTTTATATGTTTGAATTTGCAATTAAGTGTAAACTAAAGACTTGAATTTAAGGTTTAACTTAAAATCATGCTTGGAACATTTCATTGATAAAGATTATTTTTATTTAAACTTAATTCTATATTACATTTTAAAATTATTAAATTACAAAATTATGTTTTTTATTTTATTTTTTAATAGTAATTTTTAAACATATATATAATATTTGATTCGACATATGAACACGTTTTTACGTAAAACCCTGTTATTCGTATAATTTTTTCTTTTTTAGGGTAAGATTAGGGGTGTAGCCAAGGGGACTGGCAGGGGACTCGGTCCCCCTTAAAATGGAAAAAATTTCATTTAGATCCTTTAAATTTTTAAAAGTTTTAAATTAATAAAGGTAAAATTCAATCTGGCCCCTCTTAAAAATGATAAAAATTTGATTTAACCCTTTAAAAATATAGACTATTCGAACGGTGAAATTGTATTTTTATTATCGTAAATATTAAAATTTTATTTTTATAAAATATTTTAATTAATTGATTATAAACTTCAATTTGAATTCAGTTAGGCCCAAAGCTCAAATTCAATTTCAAAGTACAAAATATGATTTTAATGGTTGATATTTAAAATGTCATCATTGGGTCAAGCCCATGTCAATACGGTTCAAAGTGGTTCATATCTAAAATGCCACTATTGGCCCAAGTCTTTTTGTTTTTTGAGTAAACTACACCATTAGTCATTAATTATGAGTAAGTTTTCGTTTTGGTCACTTTACTAAAAAAAAATTACAATTTGATTTTTGAACTATTTGAAAATTTTCATTTAACCATTCAAAAGTTTTTATTTAAGTATCCATGATAAATAGATTTTTCCAGTTATATTATTATTTAATGTTTATCACTACCTATTATTATTATTATTATATTTTATATTTTATAATAGATGTTATATTACTTATTTTAAATAAACTTTATATTTATTGTATATATATTAAATATATATTTTTTATTAATTTAAAATATTAAAATACAAAAAAATGCAAAATCTTGGAAAATTGTTGAGAAGTCAGTTCAATCTTTTCAATATTTTGGGACAAAAAGGAAAATTGGAATTTCTGCTATTTCAAAATTGAAAAAAAAATGGGAAACTTTGAAAAAAAACTGATTCCTGTCTAGAAAAGAATAAAAAAAAAACTATGTTATTTTAAATATAGAGGAAGAGCTTTACACTTCTTGGATTTTAAAGTATAAGGATTAAACTTCTAATTTAAGCATATTAAAAGGATTAAAGTTGAAAATTAACCAATTTATAAAATGGAAAGGGCAAGAAAGCTTGTGGGTGTGTGCCACGTGCCAGTAAGAGGAAAGGACAAAAATAAAAATTTGAAAATTTTCCATTGCCGGGAATTGAACCCGGGTCTCCTGGGTGAAAGCCAGATATCCTAACCACTGGACGACAATGGATTGATGTTTATTTGGTATATTAAATTTATATTTAAAACATTACAGAAATTGAGTATGGATCATGACACAATCTATAACACTAATCTCCATCGTATATATATCAAACAATGCATATTAGCTTAATTATCATATCTAAAATCTCTATTTTATTTGTATTTGTTTCTCAATTAAGCTTATCCATAGTTGAATGTGGTATAATAATAGAGATTGTGATTCACAGGCGCCTTATCTTGCCATCTTCTAACCTCACCTTACATTTGGGTTACACTATGTTCATTTTAATTTTTTTTTAAAAGTGTTATTAACGAGGTTTCATTAAGGGCATATTCGGTTCGGTTCGGTTCGGTTTTTAGATAAAAATTGAATTAAACTGTTCCGTTCGGTTTTTCACTTCTAAAACTCAAATCTAAACCATATAGAATAAAATAGAAATATCTGAAATCGATAATCGGGGTTCGGTTAAGCTCGGTTTGACGGTTTTTACCAAATCTAATCTTTGGAAAAAAAAAACAATATCTCCTTCTTTTGGCCCCCAATATACCTAATATTGCAATTTTTTATTTTCTTCACGGCAATCATAATACATGCTCCAGATTCACTTATACGTTTATAAAGTGAATTAAATAATTATTTTTTAAATTATTTTAATTAATTATAACTAAGTGATTATAGTATGTCATATTAAAAGTTGTTTCTTTTATAAATAAAATATTATAAAGTTTAATAAACTATTCCCCTAAAATTAGATTTATGCTTATAATTATAATTATTATATTTAAGAACTGATTCAATTACTCTAATATAAAATTGTATATTTAAGAACTGATTCAATTACTCTAATATAAAATTGTATATTTAAGAACTGATTCAATTACTCTAATATAAAACTGTACTTTTATAATTATTTTTATGAGATATTTTCATAACTTTATCTTTTTGTACGATCCTATGATCTAATCGTCGTTGTTTATAATAATAATAATATTATTATTATTATTATTATTATTATTATTATTATTATAATAGGGTTAAATGAATTAGTCCATATATATGGATATTGAAATGATCTATTTATTATTCTATTAGGTCTATCCCTTTAAACATGATTTCTTTTTTTCATTTGATTTGATTTGGATAAAACGGGTTCCATGTGAAAAAATCAAACACAAACTAAATTGTGCGATTTGAGTGATAACACTATCTTAGAATCAAATTGAACAATACAAAACTCGAACCGGACCAAATCCACTAGTTCGAATCGGTTTTTAGATTTTCTCGATTTCTTTGTTGAACCCTAGATTTCACTGTTTGGTTCATTTTCAATGTATAAATGTATCCTACAAATCCAAAATAAAAAGCTTACTTATCCAAAAAAATAAAAGGCACAAAAAAGTTATTGTTGCCATTCTTTTAATTTATTATCTTTTTAGCCTTTAAACTGTTTTTTTTTGTAAAATCACCCCTAAATGATTGAAAAGTTAACATTTGTTAGCTTTGTTGTTGTGGTAGTCCACGTGCATGCCATGTTAGTAATTAATTAATTATTTTAAAAAATTTAAAAAATTGTAAAATATTATAATGATTTTTATTATTAAATAAATTGTATATATATTTATACTTTTATGCATTTTAATAATTTTTATAGTTTTTAAAATTTTAAACTAATTAATTAATTGTTGATGTGGCATACACGTGAAATCATTAACATAAAATATTAACTTTTTCATCTATTTTGGGTGGTTGGACAAATAACGCAAGTTCAAATGCTAAAAGAGGTGAAAATTTAAATAGAAGACTAAAATAAATTTTTTAAATAAATTTATAGGGCTAAATAAGTTATTTTTCCAGAAGTTTTTAAAAAATTAAAGGTTTTGTGTGTTTGAATTATAGTGGGAAATTTCATAGGTTGCTAGCAGTATTGGTCTTCTTTGATATTGAATAAGATTGGCCCCTAAATTTAGTAACTTTTTCTATATTGGCCCTTCAACTTTTTTTTGGATCATATTAGTTCTTAAGATTGACATCTGTTATATTGATTGGTCTCTACACTAACATCGCTTGTTTTTTTTAAGAACTTGTTCAAGTGGACAAATATGGGGCTGACACGTGAAGAAATAAGGGGATAACATGTGGATGCATTTTTAACTATTCTTTAAATTTTTTTTTAAAAAAACCTAAAAATTTTGAAAAATAAGTAAATTTTGGTAAAAATATAAGAAATATATAAAATTTCAAAAAAAGAATATATATGTAAACTGAAGATAAAAATAAAGAAGAATATATAAATTGAAAATAAAAAATTAGTTAAAATTTCTAAAAAAATTAAATAGGTTTAAAAAAATAAAAAAGGGTTAAGTTTTGGAATTGTAAAAATATAAAATTAAAAAATTAAAAATATTTTAAACATTAATGAAATAAAAATTGACCGGTTGATGTTGGTTAACTCCCTGTTAGCGTCGGTCAATGTTGGTCAAGCTCGGTAAACTTCGGTCGATGTGCAACCAATTTTTCATTGTTTTTTGTTTTTTTCATTTTTTTTGTAAATTTCTAAAAAAATGAATTTTTTAAAAAAAATTTGTGCATTTTTAATTTTAATTTTTATATATTTTTAGGTTTTAAAAAATTATTTTTATTTTTTTGTTAGTTGAATATTATAGAGTAATATTTTAAATGTTAAAATTTAACTTAATTTTTTTTGAATTTTTTTCAAAAATTTAAGGTTTTTTTTTTTAAGTTTTAAGAATGATTAAAGATGAATCCACGCGTTGTCCCCCTTGTTTCTCTACATGTTGCCCCTATAATTTTTCACATCAACAAATTCTTCAAAAAAAACTGTGTTAGTGTAGGGACCGGTTTGTCTAACGGATTCCAACCTTAGGGAGTAATATGATCCAAAAAAAAAAAAGGGTTTAGGGCCCAATTTGAGAAAAAGTTGTGAAATTTAGGAGCCAATCTATATATGTTAAACCTTAAAAAAACTAACGATGTTAATCATAAGGACCGATTTGTGTAACGAATGCCAACCTTAAGGACCAATGTGATAAAAAAAATTAGGGATTAACTTGAAAAAATTACCAAATTTAAGGGCCAATCTATATATTAAACCTTTTGAATATAAAGAAATTCCTCATCCATAAAAGTGTTGAGGGGGACTTGATTGAGGGAAGTACTTGAAGTGTCATTCTTTGAGTAACCAACTTGGACCTTGAACAATTGGTATTGTTCTCGAGATGTTTAAGCTCGATTTCAGCCCTAATTTTTTTACAAAAGTAAAATGCATTCCAAGCAACGACCTAAATTATTTGAACGGAAATAATATTTATACTACTATAAAATTGAATATAATGTCAATGATAAAGCATAATAGAACTCATTATCATAACTGTTATTGATTTCAGATTATGTAGCTTGATTAGAGATGTTAGATAGGGACTATAATGAAAAAGTTTGAAGATATATTTTTATTTATGTTCATATATAGTCTATAGATTCACCAAGTTGAGTCACTACTTTTAAAAGAGATACAAATACACTCAATTCAAACAAGGGGAAAATGACTAAAATTGAAATTAAAGTATTAGAATTAGATCTCAAATTTAAGCATATTAAAAGGACTAAAATTGAAAATTAACCGATTTATAAAATGAAAAAGAAAGAAAAAAACGCTGGTGGGTGTGTGCCACGTGTCGGAAACAGAAAGGACAGCAATAAAAAATCTAAAGAGATTCCATTGCCGGGAATTGAACCCGGGTCTCCTGGGTGAAAGCCAGATATCCTAACCACTGGACGACAATGGATCGTTGTTTAGTGGATTTAATAAGAGCTGAAATGACTATGGAAAGTAATGCTCTTTTGAATTAATAGTTGCACGAATCAAAAGGTTGGTCCTTTGTGTTTCAAATTGGGGTACTCTAATTGTTTTGTTGTGAGTCCTATGGATTCAAGTGGTGGGTTCGCTATCTTTTAGAAACTGGCTATTAATTTGGTGTTTGTATTCTTATTCAATTCGACAGGTTAATTAAGAAGGATTCTTTGTTAGCACTTTATCGGATTTTTTGGTGTGCTCAATGTTAGATTTTGATGTTGAGTAGTGATATGCTCCGGTAGATGGTTGCCACTGATGGCCTCCCTCAGCTTTATTTGGGAGATTTTAATGAAATATTTGTAGTCTTTTGAGAATGTCAGATGGTCTGTTTTTAAGATATTGTTGATGCATGTTCATTGATGAAGCTTGGCTTTTGAGTAGATTTAAGGCTGCTGATGAGTATTGAATTTATCAAATTTAATTTCTTATGCTTAATAATAGAATAAAATTGCATATAGAGGAGTACCAATGAATTTTACAGAAATTGGATGAAAAGACAGATCAACTCTAATTTGTAACTTATTGGCTGAGTGTTCATCCTTCTAAAAAATAACTTAGAACTATTTAGTTATGGTCTCGATTGAGTAAAGTAGAAGGAAATAAATAAAAGGGGATTTAATAATCTCGTGAAGAACTAACAAATATGACAAAAACATTAGCTATCAATCTTGATGTTGGGATTGATCATGGATTATACGATGTCTTCTTATTCAACAATAAGCTAAGTATAGTTATCGAAAAATGACTTTAAATCATCAATCTTTCTTGTCGAACAATTGTAAGAGATGCTCCTAGTATTTAATTTGCCAACAGCCCTACAATTTAGAAAGATTTGACTCTAATAAACAAATTCAACTATTCGATTTATTGACGTCAGGTTACACTTCCATAGCACAACTCAACCGACTAGTATTCAATTAAATTATGGTAGCTTATAGATCTAATTAACTATTTAATATTCTAAATATCAAACATGGAACTCTACGAAGAATAATAAAAGAGAGTAAAGACTTAATCTCAAACTCACATTCTCCTATATTTATATTGACGACAACAATATTCATGTCAATTAAGTTAAGACTCAATCGATTATAAATTACAATGGAAAGGAACCCAAAAATTGAAATGAGTAAAATCAATTTCCAATTTCCAATTTGCTTGCACATGGGATCAGGAAAACCACTGGTTATTTGATTGTAAGAAATGAAAACTCATAAGTAATTGCAGGAATCTGATGCGGTGGATTTCCTTCTTTTTTTTTTTTCTTTAATTGATTGAAAATTCCCACCATAATAATTGAAGAAGCATCATCCATGTAGATATATCTCATCTCATTATTTAAAAAACAATAATAAAATCTTAAAAATATATTATTTTATAATTAAATTTAAAATAAAAATATTTTAAAAATTATTTAATTTAAGATCGAGCCGAATCGGGTGGACTATTCAATCCATGGACAGGTTTATTCGACACTGATGATATATAAGGTCTGAAATCAACAAAATCTTTTATCACTAAACCAATGACTTGTATGGCAACATTTTACTGGTTTAATTCATTAATTTCTTAAAAGTCCTTATATTCTTTGTAAATTTAATATTTAATCTTTATTCTTATATTAGGACTTTAGTTCTACTTTTCATATTTTAAAATTCAGTTCAATTATTAACATTATTAAAATTATTTTGTTAAATTCAAGTTCATTATAACGTCAATTTTCTTAGTTACATGATTATTAAATGAGTATTTTTTTTAATTTTAAAATGTCACATCAATAAATTTAATAAAAAATTAACAATACTAATAACTGAACATGAATTTTAAAATTTAAAAAATAAAGAAATTAAATTCTTAAAAATTAAAATATATACACTAAATTTCAAATTCATGAAAATGCTCAGAATTATGGCATATTTTATCATTCTTAAATTTTATGTAAGTTTGTAATTTAATAATAATTCAAATTAAATTAGAGGAATAGCTCAAATGAAAAAGATTAGGAGGAAATTTTAGTAGGATATAATTCAATTTTATCTTAATTAATAGCAATAAAAAATAGATTCTTTAATTTTTAAATTTAATGGCTATAAATTGATGGCCGGCTTGACCCATGCAAAGCAGAGTGGGAATCAGGACCTTTGTTTTGTCTTTCTATTTGCGGTTTAATCACTATAATATATGATGTAGTCAGTACTCATATAATAATATAAAATTAGCTTTTATAATATTTTCATTTAGATATTTTGAAAGTTTATTATTCACTTAAGTTCATGTAAATTTGTTTTATTGAACAACTTGGTATCTCAAACTAATGCCATTTAAGTAGACTGGTATTCTTGTTTTACCCATCCATGTTAGGGCATGGGGCAAGTTTAAAAAAAATGGCTAAAAAGTAAGTTTGCCGTAAGATAGTCAGAAGGTCACGTAGGAGCTCATCCTTCCGACATGACTATCCATGCAACAAATGGCCTAATCTTCGTTGGGAACATGAAGTTGTTGCTCATCGAGTACCACGTGGGCTCAATTGCTTTATCATATTAGAGTCAAAATGAATTACAAGATCTGTTCTGTCACAGGCATTCTCGTCCCACTGAAGACAGTCCTTTCACGAGCTCTATAATTATGGCAACTTCAACACGTTAACACCGTCTTATACGTGACCTCTGCTTATAAATACCTCCAGAAACAATGAAGAAGAGGATCAATCCTTCAAGAATACTAAATCTACACTCTGTCAACACTCTTTCAACCCTTAACCTTTACGCCATCTTCACCACCACTCTTCATAACCTCCAGCTCTGTGCCCGAATTGGGAGAACCGATCTCCATAACAACCACTACCCTTTCCTGTACACTCTTCTCTTATTGTACACAATATTAATGATTGGTGCAGTGAATGTGGACAACACGACCTTGCATTCTCAAAATGGCACCCCAACTGATCAAACCAACTAAATCAATAACCCGACTGACCAAGTCAACTCTTCCACTTCGCTCAACACCTCCGTCCCATCTGTCTCAGGTATTTCTACTGGCTTGAACTCTATGCAAACCCTTCCTTTTGCCTCCATTCTTGCTAGAGCTCATCTGCAATATGCAAACATCCTTCTCCTCACCTTAGAACAACTAGTGAAGGCTCTAAAAGATCCTCTAGCTCCAACCCTACCACTCCTAGCACACCAACAAAAATTGCTCCTCCAACCACCTCGACTCCTCCAGCGGCTGCAATGCCTCGATCACAGCCTAGTTTGACTCCTCTAGTCTGAGTGATATTGAGAGATTAATTGGACTAACTCGTTAATTGGGTAAATTATAGACTGAAAGGTAAAAATTAAACCAATTAGAAAATTAATTATTAACATGAATGTCAATAAACTACTACATTTGTTTTTGGTTATTACCATTATACTTTTACAATTCAATCCTTTAACTATTACCGCAGTTTAATTCTACAATTTTATGGCTAGTTGTACTATGCTTTTTAGACAATAGCTGGCTAGACTCGTTAATTCTTCGTATCACTCAATCTCCTTTGGATTCGATCCGTAGTATATTAAATCAACCTAATTTATAGAAATATGTGGTAATAAAATCAGTAAAAATTTGATTTAAAAAACTTCAAATATTAAATATAATATTTATTTCCGAAAATATGTTTAATTGTTTATGATAACTCAACGTTAATTAGGAATTTTTGCCAATAAAAAATTAATTAACAATAATTGAGAGGTAAGAATAAAGTTGATTAGGTATATTAAATAAATTATGCGAGCGTATTGTTTTACAAATTATAAAAGGATGAGAAAGATATTATTACAATTTCCATAATAAGATATTTTAAATTAAATATTTTTAATTCTAAAATAAACTTCCATTCAATGAAAAAGTTAAAAGCAAAACCCTAAAATAAATATGGGTTAAAAAATTAGTAATATATTTTTATTCTATAATTAATATATCTTAATTAAGGATTTATGCACAACAATGGAATTATATTCTACATTTATAATTCTATAAAAATAAAAATAAAAAATAAAAAATTATTAAAAACCCATATTTTCTTTTCTTCCCATTTCATTTTAAGATATTTTACATCTTATAATTACAAAAAAAGAAGTGTAATTTTTAATTGAATGATTTCTTCCCAATTAATTCGCCTGTTGATTTTTCTTTAAATCAACAACCACCACGCTGACATTATCCGCGCTATGTCTAACCAAGGCCAACTTCGTTAACAAAACAGAAGCATCCCAACATTGTTTATCAAAACTTTCGAGTGCACCATTTTTTACCGCCATCTCATTACCTGAAAATCCCGGTGCAAATGATGATTTTCTTGCGCATAAACACATACGCACCACCTTACATGCCATATCATTCGTCACTACATCCCACAACCCATCGCTTCCTAATATCAAACACTCGTCTTCACTTCTTCTTTCTGTTATTGTCACCTCAGGCTTTGGTATAACAAACGGTTTTAAATAATTATCACCTGCAAAAATCAAATCGATAGAAAATTAAAAAAAAAATAAACGAAAGTTTAGAAAAGGAAAAAAGGGAAAAATTATTAAAAAAAAAAAAAACTTACCAATTGCTCTAGACATGGCTAAAACACCAAGAACTCTAGGGCCGTCCCAATAAATTACTTTGCCACCGGCTTCTTCTATTCGGAGCAATTCATCGGGTCGATCCGGCTACAATCGAATAATATGGCAGTACACAAAATTAAAAAAGAGTGCTAAAAATTTATGCATATTATTAAAAAAAATTGTTTGATAAATCAGTAAATATAAATACGGAATATGATTAATTTTTATAAAAATAAATATTGATTTTTTAAAAATTATTTATTTATTAATTTTTAGATATTTTGAATAAAAATAAATATGATAATTTAAATATCTTATTTAAAAAATATATAATTTATTGATAAATAAATATCTCCTTATCTTATTCATAAAAAAAAACATTAAAAATATTAAATGTCATTACACTCTAAATTAAAAACCTCGAAATAAAGAATAAAATGTCTCACCTTGTGATCGTCGGAGAGGGGGAAAGCGGCACCATTTCGACACAAAACAGCGCGAGAATCACCGCAATTAGCAACAATGATCTTATCCGGGGTGATTAGAGCAACTACGGCGGTGGATCCAACGGCGTCGCACTGTGGAGTTCGAAGCTGACATCGGCAGGTAGAACTCTCCTTGGCGTTTACTGTCCATTCTCTAACTTCTTCATCCATCCTCTCAAAGCTTTTCTCCATCGTATTCTTCCACTCCACCGCCTTCAAACCGCCGCATGCTTCGACTTCTTCTTTCACTATCTCGTGAAACCGATCTCTACACTTCATCGCAACCTAAAAAAAAAAAAGAAAATAAATCAGTTATAACAGAACTAATTAAATTTTGTTAATAAAATTGAATTTAAGAAATATTTCAAGATTCGATTTAGTACATGAGTGCAGCCGTGGCCGTCGAAGACGGCGAAGAAGTGAATATCCGACGAAATTTGAACTTGAGAGCTTTGTTTACAAAACGAAGGATGAATCGAAACAGCATCTTCCATATCTCGTCTCCTTCCACAAACAGAAGCCATTCCGAACTTCGGCCGTTCCTTTTCATCTTCCATGGACTTCTCAATCATTAATTTTACTGTTCCATTAGAAAATAGACCTTCGTTCTTAAATCCGTGATCTTTTGAGTTTTGAACCGCGTTATCACAATCCCGAGAAGATACCGGTAGGAATAGATTGCGATCGAGCTTATGGCGTTTCCGATCGTTCTCTAACGGTGGTTGAACAGCAGCGTCAGCTACTATCTTAAACGGACGAAGCTCTAATATCCGACGGCGAGAAGCTCTTAACTTTGGCTCAACCGTAGCTGCCGCCGCTTCACTTTCTCCGACAACTCCACAGTAAGTTCCAGCCATTTTGCTACTAAGTTACTTGAAAACGTTCTTCAGTGATGAACAAAGCTTCCTTGCAAAATCAGATTCCTATTTTTCTTTTTCTAATTTCAGATCGAAAGGGAAGGGGAAGAGGAAGGGGAAGGACCCATAAAAATGGCAGGGAGGCACGGAGAGAGCTTTGGCCTTTTTGTACTGAGAGCACTAGTTTAAGGTGGGGGCCACACCTAAGGCTCGGGCAGTGTGACCGTCACCGTTCGGGTAAACTGACCCGACACGTACAATTTGTGTGACGTCTATTTACTGAATACAAGAAGGTAAATCTGCACCGTCTACTTGATCAGTTTCATTCAGTGAAGGACACGTGTATATAGACATGTGGGCCAATCAGTGAAGAAGGCGAGTTATTGAAGTGACGTGCCCTTTTTCCTGACACGTATGTGGAGAATGGGGACGGACTTGTATTTCTCTTAAACGCTTCTCATTTCAGTTATAATTGGGTTTTAAACGGCTACCAAACACTAAAGATATTTTATTACGGGTGAATTTGGATGAGTGTAAAAATAATGGTGACGGCAGGGATAGTTATTATTGCGATTTTATAATGTAAGATAAAAAATAAGTTAAAAGCATTACGTTGCATTCAACCGTTTATTTAAATTTATTCCTATTAAATTGGGTTATTATCCTATATCGAGTAAAACAAATTAATCCCATTTGTTTTTTAGAATATAATAAAATAAAAAAAATATTTGGTATAGACTCCATAAGTAAAATTAGAGGTTAATAAGTGTCCAAAAAAAATATAATAAAATATTAAAAAAATGAATATTTTTTTATAAGAGGATACATGCCAAAATTTTAAAATTATTCGTAGAATAAAAAAATACACTACCAATAATAGCCAAATAAAATAATAATCAAATAATTAAAATGGACACTTGGCATTATCCTAGATCGCTTATGGAGTTTTTAGACTTTACAAAAAGAAAAATCAAAGGGTGACAAGTGTCTTATAAGGGTATAATAGAATATTAAGAAATAAATATTTGAAGGAAAGATAAGCATGTCAATTTTTTTAATACTAATGGAATAAAAAAAAAGTACATTGCCAATGTACCAAAAATCGACCAGGTGAAAATTTAAAAAAATAATATCTTAGGCACAATGAATAATAACATAATTCATTATTTGCGAAGAATTTATAAATAAATATTAATAATTTTTTGATTTAAAGTTTAAGGTTTTGAATTTAAGGCTTATAGTCTCTAAATAATTATGTTTAAAAAAATTATCGATATTTATTTATAAACCATCAACTATTTATCTTTTTATGAAAAATTATTAATATTCTCTCAAAAATAAATTCAAATAGAATTTTAAAAAATATATTAATCAATAATAAATAAAATTTAATCAACATAAATATTAATACCATCTATAGATACTTAAACCCCGAATTTAGTTGAAAAATGATAAAACAAATTACAAAAATAAAAAATAAAAAATAAAAAATTGGAGGATATTATATAACATAAAATCAATAAAATATGTTTTGTCTTTCTTTTTGGTAGATAAAAGAATAAAGTTTTAAGCTAAGATTAAAGTAGAATTAGTTGCCGTCAAACAATGGGTATGTAGTGCAATGGTTGTCATAATCTAATAAACTCCTCGCACTCTTTGGTAGTTCCTTGTGAATAATCAAATGCTCCATTTCACCTTAGACTTTTTTTGCAATACGATCTGTCACACTATTACTCTCTCTCAATATCTATCAAAGCTTCACTTCCCAATCCTTAAAACACCAGTCTTGAATGAGTCTAATTTCACTACTAATATTATTTGCTATTAGCCCATTCTGAATAATACCAGCACCGAATTATCACTCTCAATCTTTACTCTACAATACCCGTTTTAATATGTTTTATCTTTTATAACCTAAAATCAATAAAATCTCAAATTTATGTAAATATGTAATGCAAACTCGTTTATATTTTTTTTACAGTAAAAGGGGGAAAAAGTTATGTAAATATGTAATGCAAACTCGTTTATATCTTTTATAACCTAAAATCAATAAAATCTTAAATTTATGTAAATTTATGTAAATATGTAATGCAAACTCGTTTATATTCTAGGATATGCTATGTTATTATTATCATCATGCAAGGCTTTTAAGGTAGCATCAGGTTCACTGAAAACATGCATTCTTAAAGGAAAACTTGTCGCAAAATTGGCCATAGAATCATTTACATGATTGCCTTCTTGTAAATGTGTACCATGTCCACCTCCCAGTCTCGTTTCACCATATTCAACAAAGCTCTCTAAGCACTACATTCCACGTATAAGAATCCCCCATGCGTAGTTGAGTTACATGTCGAGTAAGCTTGATCATGCCCATCAAAAGCTCCTCACCCCAAATAGGTAGAAATGGCTTAAGTCGGTTCACTGTCAGTTATGTAATGATGTTTCTGACAAACTGGCACACACTACTCGCCTTCATACTCCAATTCTTCTGAAAAAAGAAAGCATGTATCCCATCAATCCTTGGAGCTTTTAGCGGTTGCATTTCAAACACAAATTCCTCATCTAAAACACAGTCCCCCAAACACTTCCAAATTTATACAAGCTCACATATTTAGCGAACAAGCTTTTATAGAAAGTCACTATCATATTTTCAACTCCCGACCATCATTAGACCATTCACCTGTTGTTCCAATAGGGTCGGAAGCGTGTAAATTATTGTACTAAAAAATCACATAAAGTTCAATTCCCAGGGAAGAGAGGTGGATCACATGGATCTCTTAAATACCAAGTCTTTCCTTAGACAGAATATCCCTTCTATAGTAATTTAATAGCACAATTAAATACTACTATTATACCCTCAAATATTGAAAGAAAAATAGGACAAGAAAGAACACAAGAGATTTAACGAGGTTCGGTAAATTATACCTACGTCCTCGGGCACTAACACCAGATGATAACTTTACTATCTCCAAAGTATTACAAACAAATAGAATTCCTTAAGAATTCTCAAATGGGAGAAGAGAGAAAACTAAGAGAGAAAGATTGGTTGGGATGAATTGAAATGAGAAATGAGAAGGCCTATTTATAGTTGAGGTTTAAGGACCAAACAATAAATAGCCCATTATCTCAAGGACCAAAAAAAATTATCCCATGCCACTTTTTCAAAGTCAACTTTAGGGTGCTAAACTTGTACCACTTTGTATTGTTTGCCATTAATGTTGTCTCCCATTAATGTTAACAATCTCCACCTTGAAGATTTGATTAGGATAATCACATCTTCACACACTTCCTTCAACTCCCCAAATTCGATAAAGCTATATTTTGTAGTGCCTACAAATGCACTCTCGAGCGCCATACACCTGAAGGTGCTCAAATTCTCAGGATGTTAATCAAGTTCAAACAATGATTAAACTTGATTGTTGTTACCACCTTGGTCATCATATCTGCGGGATTATCTGCTGTCGGAATCTTCTGAAGTAGAATTTTTCCTTTTTCAAAGACTTCCCGCACAAAGTGATATCTTACGTCGATATGCTTGGTTCTTGAATAATAGACTTGATTTTTCGCTAAATGAATAGCGCTCTGACTGTCACAATATAAACTTATGTGACTTTGAACAACTCCTAAGTCTTTCAACAATCCATTAAGCCAAATAGCCTCCTTAACAGCTTCTGTAACTGTCATATATTCTGCCTCTGTAGTAGACACAGCTACTGTAGACTGTAAGGTAGACTTCCAACTCACTGGGGCTTTCGCAAGAGTAAACAGATACCCCGTAGTTGAACGACGTTTATCTAAATCACCAGCAAAGTCGGAATCAACATATCCAACTACAAACTGACCAAGTGCTTCATCCTGTTCAAAATTAAACCAACATCTACAGTTTTTCGAAGATACCGTAGAATCCATTTCACAGCTTGCCAATGTCCTTTTCCAGGATCATGCATATACCTGCTCACAACTCCAACAGCTTGTGAAATGTCAGGCCTCGTACACACCATCGCATACATCAAACTCCCAACTGCATTAGCATATGGGACTTTCGCCATATATTCTCTTTCTTCTTTAGTTTTCGGAGATAATTGAGCACTAAGTTTCAAATGAGAAGCAAGTGGGGTACTTACATGTTTTGTGTTTTCATTTACACCAAAACATTGTAATACCTTTTTCAGATATTGCTTCTGATTTAAACAGAGCTTGCCTCTCGGTCTATCTCTACTTATCTCCATGCCGAGAATCTTCTTGGCCTCACCTAGATCTTTCATCTCGAACTCTTGATTCAACTGAGCCTTCAGCTTATCTATCTCATTTTGGCTCTTCGAAGCGATTAACATATCATCAACATACAAGAGTAGATAAATGAAAGATCCGTCATGCAGCTTCTGCAAATATACACAATTGTCATATTTGCTTCTTGTGTACTTCTGCCTTCTCATAAAGCTATCAAATCGATTGTACCACTGCCTCGGGGATTGCTTCAATCCATATAGCGATTTGTTCAGCTTACAAACCCAAATTCTACCACCAGCATCTGTGTATCCTTCGGGTTGAGTCATATAGATCTCCTCTTCTAGCTCACCATGCAAGAAAGTTGTCTTAACATCAAGTTGAGCTAGCTCCAAATTCAACTGTGCTACCAAGGCCAACAAAATTCTAATGGAAGAATGCTTCACAACAGGGAAAAATACATCATTGTAGTCAATTCCCTCCTTCTGAGCGTAGCCTTTAGCTACCAATCTTGCCTTGTAGCGAATATCCTTCTTGTTAGGAGATCCATCTTTCTTTGCGAATACCCACTTGCATCCGATTGCCCTTTTACCTTTCGGTAATTGCGCCAACTCCCAAGTATTGTTCTTCCGGAGAGACTGCATTTCTTCATCCATGGCGCTTTTCCATTTATCACTTTCTAAGCTTTGCATTGCTTCTTGATAAGTGATAGGAATATCATCAACAACGGGAAGGGCGTAGGCCACCATATCAGTAAATCGAGCAGGTTTACGAATTTCTCTCCGTGGCCTTGCAACTGCAACTGGTTCTGGTGTACTTAGTGGTTCTTGGGTCAGAACCTCTTCAACCTCTAATTCCTCCATTGTGGCTGGAGAATTAGACTTATTAACTGGGCAAATCCCCATCTGCTCAAACTCCACCTGTTTTGGAGTACACTCCACCTGCTGTGGAGTATTGCTCGTCTGAATATCTTTATCTGCTACCTTTTTCAATGTGGCAGATTCATCAAAGGTAACATCTCTGCTACAGATCATTTTCTTTGTGCTTAAGCACCAAAGACGAAATCCCTTCACTCCAGAAGTGATTCCCATAAAGAGAGCTTTCTTTGCCCTCGGATCTAACTTTGACTCCTTCACATGGTAATATGCAGTGGTTCCAAACACATGTAAGGAATCATAATCTGTAGCTGGTTTTCCAGACCATACCTCTATAGGAGTTTTTCTTTCTAATGCAGATGATGGCAAACGATTAACAAGATGGCCAGCGTATGTCTCAGCCTCAGCCCAAAATTGCTTGCCCAACCCAGCATTGGACAACATACATCGAACTTTCTCCAGCAATGTTCGATTCATACGCTCTGCCAATCCATTCTGCTGTGGTGTATGTGAAGTGCCGAACAATACCATACTCTTGACACACATCGAAGAACGGATCACTTTTATATTCCCCTCCATTGTCCGTCCTAAGCCGCTTGATTTTCTTGCCAGTCTGGTTGTCGATCATAGTTTTCCATTTAAGAAAAACTCTAAGCACTTCATCATTAGTTCTCATGGTATACACCCAAACTCTTCTGGAAAAGTCATCAACAAAAGTAACAAAGTAGTGTTTTCCTCCCAATGAAGGTGTCTTGGAAGGCCCCCACACATCTGAGTGAACATATTCCAAAATACCTTTTGTATTATGGATAGCAGTACCGAATTTCACTCTCTTTTGCTTTCCCAGAACACAATGCTCGCAAAATTTTAATTTGTAAGCCTTTGCACCTTTCAACAATCCTTGCTTTGCCAGAATTTGCAAGGATTTTTCGCTGGCATGTCCCAACTTCATATGCCACAACTACATTGAGTCCAATTCTTTGTTACCGGAAGCTGTAGCGACTGCTCCAATAACTATACTACCTTGGTAGTAATACAAGTTATTTTTCCTGATGCCCTTCAATATCACAAGTGCGCCAGATGTCACTTTCAAAATCCCATCTCTCATAGTAACAACTGAACCATTGGATTCCAAGGCTCCCAATGAGATGAGATTTTTCTTCAAACTGGGCACGTACCGAACATCAGTCAGAACTCTGGTTGATCCATCTTGATTCTTTAATTGGATTGAACCTATCCCAACAGTTTTACAGGCATTGTCATTGCCCATATAAACAACTCCTCCATTTAGTTCTACTAAATTAGAGAACCACTCCCGGTTAGGGGACATATGATAGGTACAACCCGAATCCAATATCCACTCATCTGAATGGAACGACGATGATGATGCAACCAGTGATAGTTCAGAGTCACTAGTATCATGCTTAGCAACACAAGCATCTACAGCAGCTTTTCCCTTATTCTTCAGCTTTGGACAATTTTTCTTCCAGTGGCATTTCTCATGACAAAAAGCACATTCATCTTTCCCGAGTCTGGACTTTGACTTTGATCTCCCCTTTTGAGTTTTCTTCTGAGTGTATGAACGACCTCGGACTACTAAAGCTTCTGTATCTCTGATTGAGTTTTTCTGTTTGTCCTTCTTTCTCTGTTCATAACTGTATAAGGCCGCACAGACTTCGCTCAGAGATATATCACTCCTGCCATGAAGTAGAGTAGTTTCTAAGAACTCAAACTCCTCAGGAAGTGACCCCAACAGCATCAAAGCCAAATCTTCATCTTTGAATGTCTCATCCATATTCAGCAAATCAGTGACTAACTGATTAAATTTGGTGATGTGATCATTCATTGTGGTACTTGGGACGTATGTGAAGCGAAACAGTCTTTTCTTCAAGTGGAGCTTATTTTGACTGTTTTTCTTCAAAAATTTTTCTTCAAGTGCCACCCACAACTTATTTGCAGAAGTCTCCTTTGAAAAAGCATACCTCTGCTCTCGAGAAAGGCATGATCGAATTGTGCCACATGCCAACCTATTGATCGCCTTCCAATCTTTCTCCTATATATCATCTGGTTTCTCTTCATCAATGGCAATGTCTAGACCCTGCTGAAAAAGGGCATCTAGAACCTCACTTTGCCACATACCAAAATGGCCCGTGCCATCAAAGATATCCACGACCAATCTTGCATTTGCAATTGTTGGTCTTGTCCACATGGACGATGTTGAAGCTCCTACACCGACCGTTTTCTCCATAATCTTTCAATATACCTAAGGAAATCTTTTCTGATGTGGAAGATCAGTTCAAACTGCAACCACAGAGCATACTACGATTAACCTTCGGCTCTTGATACCACTTGTTGTTCCAATAGGGTCGGAAGCGTGTAAATTATTGTACTAAAAAATCACACAAAGTTCAATTCCCAGGGAAGAGAGGTGGATCACATGGATCTCTTAAATACCAAGTCTTTCCTTAGACAGAATATCCCTTCTATAGTAATTTAATAGCACAATTAAATACTACTATTATACCCTCAAATATTGAAAGAAAAATAGGACAAGAAAGAACACAAGAGATTTAACGAGGTTCGGTAAATTATACCTACGTCCTCGGGCACTAACACCAGATGATAACTTTACTATCTCCAAAGTATTACAAACAAATAGAATTCCTTAAGAATTCTCAAATGGGAGAAGAGAGAAAACTAAGAGAGAAAGATTGGTTGGGATGAATTGAAATGAGAAATGAGAAGGCCTATTTATAGTTGAGGTTTAAGGACCAAACAATAAATAGCCCATTATCTCAAGGACCAAAAAAAAATTATCCCATGCCACTTTTTCAAAGTCAACTTTAGGGTGCTAAACTTGCACCACTTTGTATTGTTTGCCATTAATGTTGTCTCCCATTAATGTTAACATCACCATCATTAGTTTAAAAGATTCAACAATATTCGCACTTCTTTTTTTTTTTTTTACACTCAAGTGGAAGAATCAAGCATTTCAATCTCCATTGGAAATCTACTAGCTTTTTACCTTTTGATGCCATAAACTTTCTTCCACCATCAAAATCTCAACAAGTTTTGCACTCGAATTCATTTCGATTCCTAATTTAACACGTTCAAAACCACTTTTCAAATAGATCCCTTAGCTGATTCTCAATTCAAATGATTCAACCAATCGATCGTATTTAGATCAAACAACACTGATATATATTTATCCAATTAAAATGTATAAAACATATTTTGCATCATTTTAATTGAATCCCTCTTTATATGTGTGTCATGCACACACAAGTATTATGTGTATATTAAACATTGCCAAGTTAAATTATTTATGTGAATATTTCTTTAATTAATTTAATTTATGACAAGTTAAATATAATCTCAATTAACTTAGATTTTGATTGTTCCATCTATTAGGTGTCACCTTGTAGAAATTTGTGATGTTGGCTGTAATATCAATTACTACTTAAGTTATAAGAAGTTTATATCTCTTTGTTCGTGTTATCTTGATTGAATGCAAGTCATGAAATAGTACCACTTGTATAGTTTAATCTCTTATTTCTTAATTCTTGAGTAAATTAAAATAAACAAATTAACATAATATCTAATATTAACTTATTTAAGTATGACCATACATTTTTAGTTAAAGGATTTGTAGGAGGGATAAATCTTATCATGCATTTCCAGTCTCGCATTAGTGCTGATGACTTCTACAGTCTTAGTATTCCCCATTAGTTTATGCCAAAATGATACTTTTGTCTGCCCAATGTCTTTCATTGCTTAAGTTATTATGTCAAGGACAACGATCTCTCTGTTGTCTCCAATTCCACAGGGGATATGAGATTCAGGTTTTCCATTAACTTGAAGCCACAAGAGAATTCTCTTTCATTGTTGTTGGCTCATTTCTTCCCCAAACTATCGTTCATATCTTTTAAAAGCAACTTGGAAGTAATGCCACTTTATTTAATATTTAATAATTAATCTCAAGATAGATATAACATCATTTCTTTTAAGGAACAATGCAATGCAAGTGTCCACGTAACAGAGAAAGGGAGAAAAGAAGGACACGTTTTGGACCACATGTCACGGTGGATTGACACTTCCCGCAGATAATCTGAGATGATCTCGAAACGTGTCTCGTTGAGGTGGATCCAAACGTTGCCTTTCTTCTTGGCGCTACTAACACATTGCGGTCACTCCCTCCGTCTCAAAGTCGGCTTTAGAAAATCTGCGACAACTAATGTCTAGATATTTGTTCCTACACTTCAATTACTTTCAAAACTATCTTACTATTTTAATCATTAATAAACAATCCTTAGTTTTGACGTTGAATGGTTCACTCGCACACTTGAATCCATATTTTCTTTATTATTATAACAATAATAGTAGATAATATTTAATTTATTGTCAATTTATATTTAACTTATAAAAAACTTTTAATGCAAGAATAAATTACATTCAAAAATTTTTATTAAGTCAATAGATTGTTAAGTTATTTTTAGAAAGTCTAACGAGTGAGCTTCAAGTAAGGATTTGACGAATAATATGATGAATCAATACTCATCAACAAGTAGAAGAATTTATTTTAGATTCAAGTTGATTTGATGATTAATGTCACAAATAAAAAAAACATAACCGTTTAGATTTTAGTTTACATATTTCTAATGTTCAAAGCTATTTTATGAAAAAAAATTAAACAATAGAAGATAAGAGAAACGAAAGCTTTCAGTTGCTGTACGCAGCGCGAACAGAAAAAATCATACAATAATAATTTTAATAATTCAATAATGTAAATAAGAATTTTTGAATATTTCAAATAAGTTTTTAAAGTTAAAATAATCAAAAACTTGAAATTTCTAATAATAACCTTAAATGTAATTTACAAAGTCGGGGAAAATACCTATTTTGATTGATAAAGACGTGAAAGCCCAAAGTACAGGTGTAGGGTGGGTGGGAGTTGAATTGATGGTTAGTAATTTTCATATGAGTAGACCCCCTTAGAGCCGTAGACCACATTAAAGAAAAAAAGGTGAGCAGATGCCCAACCATTTACAATTAGCCACTTAAAGGAGTATCAGCTGGCAAGCATGAGGTGACGCCCAAAAAGTATCAGTGCCACGTGACTGGCGAAAGCTTTGTATTTTCATTAGGCCGCGCCCCACCTTGGCCTCCCTTTTTAAAGGGCTGATTAAAGCCGGTGAATGGAGTTCGGATCCAGTTTATTTTAGATTCAGATTTTTTAGGTTTAAAATTTTTCGAATTTAGATTAGTTCTGAGTTTTTGTTTTTTCAGATTTGGGTTCAGCTAGATTCGAGTGAGCTCTGACAGATTAAGATGATTTTAAATTTTATAAATTATAAATATTTTAATTTTGAATGTAATAGTTCATTTTACTTTAATACGGTGACAATATAATTTAAATTTGTTTTGTACAAAATATAAATTATGTATATTTAATAAATTCAATTTATATAAAATAATTAAAGTGTTTATTGTATGTAAAATTTATTATTTTATGATATTATGTGGATTAACGAAAATATTCTTTATTTATTATTATAATATTATATTGTCAATTGAATCATTTTTTTAATCTTTCTTATTAAATTTATAAATCCAATCTTTATATTTTAAAATATTTATTCCGAAATCTAAATACATTATACTAAGCCAACACTCAAATAATATAATATTTTATCATATATATCAATGATTAAACATTATAATATCATGTAATACTATATATGTATTAATATTATATTATGTATTAGTAATATACTAATTGATTTTGATTTCGGTTTCGATAATAGTATCGGGGAGTGGTGACGACGATAAGGTTTGATCCTACATATATAACAGTTTTCTAAATAATTTTGTTTTTGTAATGAAGTAATATAGTTATTGAAATAGAAACAAGATTTTGCATTTTGGGTTTGATTAAATGCAAGTAGATAACATGACGTGAGCTTCTGGATTGAGTTACAAGTAGCATGATCAAAGAATTTGTGTTCACATATTCAATGAATATCAATCTTAACTCCATCAATGAAAAATCCTCACAACCTCTTATAACCAAACATTAGCATGAGCTCAAAAGCTGTGGTTTTCTCGAGAACATCCGGGGTGTGGTTTTCTCTTTTCGATGCAGTTTGGTTTGATACTTTGATTGAATCAAAACATTTTCTTTTTCTGCAAATGCAACATTAATTTTGGTGAAATTGTGGTGCTGATACATTGAATATTACAGTTTAGGGGCGTGGCCTTCTTATCTTTTAGAAGCTTTTAATCACTTTTCCCAATATGATATTAAGATATTTCTAAATGTTATCACTCACAAAATTTCATAGTATTGAATACTGTAATATTATGTCAAAAAAATAATATAATATTATAATGGTCCAAAATTCTTAGTCATTTCGTATTGCAAGTTGTAAAGTTTTTAAAACAGTTTATTTGATGTAAGTGTTGTATGTACGTAGGACACCAGAGTTTTCTCTCCTAGGCATCCTCCGTTGAAGAAGAGATGAATGGTGTAAAGTCAAGTCATATATTGGTATTTATACATCTTTTTAGTGCTTGCCTAAGGCTGCATAGGCTTGTGCTTGGGTTTAACTGTCGTTCTCTATTGGCAAGTTTGTTTTCTTTGCATCTTTAAGGGCATTAAGCCATTTGAGTTGATACAAGTTCCTTTTGTTTTTCATGGAAGGGGAAGAGGGTGAGATGCACAAGCATTTTGAGCTTACGGGGATGAAGATCCCATGTGAGGCTCGTGGGCCTATTGCCATTATGTTTTAGGCTAATTGTAAATCTGGAGCATATTTGTATATTAAGGACTAGGCCCATGTTATTGAGTCTGGGTTCGAGTGGCTACAAACAATAGTCCCACCTACCTACAGGTCTGCAGTAGGTTTCAAATTGCCTATGAAAGACCAACAACATTTGTTGTCCAAGATGATTTTGAAAAGATGGACTCTTGATGTTGTAATCATAATATTGATTCTAATGGTGAAGAAGATAGCGAGCATTAATTGTCATTATTTCTGTAAGTTCCGAGATTGTAGAGAAGCGGTGAGAAGTTCCTGGTGTGACTTACTTAAATATTGAGAAGTGGTGGAAAGTTCCTGGTATGACTTACTCCTAAAAATAGAAACATAGATATGATTGTCTGGACTGACAATACATTGAACAATATCAAGTTGAGTTCATCTTAGATTCGTTTATAGATTTATTTATTTGTGACGTTTCTGGTGTGATTTACTTAAATATTGAGTAAATGAATTACGACATATATAACTCATGTACATTGATATATTAAAAACCTATGCTCTCATGGTAATAGTTGAAAAGTTGGTATGTTGGGTACGTGACTTATGCATGATATGGATTAGCTCACAATAGTGGAATCATAGCTTGATTAAAAGAATAAATGATATCCTCTTACTGATATTGTATGGATTATGAAAATGGAATGAGGCCACGACATATTATTCCTAGGCCAGGTCATTTGAGTATTTATACATATTATTACTGTTTACGACATGACCATATTATTCCTAGGACTGACATTCTGAGTAGACTTCAGGCATGCTGGACATGTGTTTTATTCTGGGTTGCCTGTCAGACCACGCGGTCTCCCTTTTGCGAGCTCCTTCGGTATATGCGAACAGAGACAGCGACCTTTCCTGGTTCATACGAGCTCTCCTTGTGAGCTAGATCTATGAGCTCCTCTTGCGAGCTAGGTCTACGAGCTTCCCTTGTTGTCCTCTCACAGTTTAGATCACACTCAATCATCTGGAGGGACCTCTTCAGGTCACGGGTAGGCCACCTAGATCTTATTTGAGATTCGGGCTAGTGATCATTGATGTATCACACATATCGTTGACAATTTTGATTTGTATATTTATATTAATTATTTTTATATCTCGAAACAAGCAAACAAATGTAATATTTAATTATAAAAAAGAACTAAATATATTTGCATAAAGTCCTTGTTAGAAAGAGATTAATTTTGAAAGCTTTGAAGAGTTTAAATTTAGCAAGAACTCTACGGATAGGAGCTATTCCACCAATCAAAAATGGAATTTATTAATTGGGATCATTCAAAGTTCAACATACAAGCTGATCATGAGATGCATTACATGATCATAGAATTGTTTTGTGTATCCTAGTGGAGAATCTGGACCCCTTTTAAAAAACTACAAATGAAACCCATCGGAGGCCATTAAGCAATGTACTCATTCACAAGCACATGAGAGAAACAAAAGAGCGATCAAGCTCTACATTTTGGGACTCCAGGGAACCACACAAATGCCAACTAGCAGAATATACAAATGTTTTTCTACTTTCTTACAGCCAAAATAGTCTCTTAACTATGTTTTTTTCTATTTGAAATTGTCTCTAAATTCTAATTTAAAGAAGAAAAAAAGAGAGTTTACGATGAGTTTCATGCCTTATGATCGTGACGACTTGAGAAAATTTAAAATGAAATTTTGCTGTCAAAAGTGACATGTGACGATCTATGATTGGAATCATATTTTTTGACATGTAAAATTTTAACACCGAACCTTTTAAAAGATTTATCACTTTCAAAAGTATTACCATCATCAGATGAAGCATATAATTGGGATACTGAAAACAAATAAAAGTACCAAATTTTATATATAATATAGTAGACATGGTTGGAAAATAAGCTTATCATTACCTGCACAATTATAGTGGCCCCTTGACCTCTTTGTAATTTTCCATTGAACATAAAAGAAAATCAGAAGTTAGATTGAGTTCTTTGAGTCTGATCAGAGCAATTCCATTCTCTTGCAATCCCTTTGATCCATATTCCATGACTTCACCTTTGGTTGAGCACCAAGCCTGAGCTCAAGATCCAACTCCTCCATGGACCCTGCAACTGCTGGCTTAACTCCAAGAACCTGCCATTGAAGAGAAGAATAACACTTCTCCTTTGGAACCAAAAATGGCAGTGTTGTTGAAGCAGCAATCTTTCTTCTTTTGCAATTGATTACCCCATCATCATAAGAACTTAATAGCCCTTGATGCTGTCCTTGAACAAAGGAACAAGTACCAAAGTTTTTAGATGAAGCTGAAACCCTAGAAGATGAAAAAGAATGGGCCAAATCAGCTGCTGGATGTGGGGATTTAGGGTCAGATGGTTTTAGAGGATTGGGGTTCTGATTTTGATTAGAAACAACTTCATTTTTAGGACTAAGAGATTGTTTGAGCTTAGCTCTATCTCTTCTATGAACATTCATGTGACCACCCAAAGCTTGAGCTGACTTGAATTCTCTCCAGCAAAAACTACAAGTATATGATCTAGGAGGCCATATACATCCCCCTAAAGACCCTGCTGCATCTTCTGCAAAAGCTTTTTCTTCCCAAGTCTCACTTAAAGAGTTGATTGACACTTGAAAGTGGGATTTTAAAAACTGTCTCCTCTTCATCAACATCAAATACTGAGCTTGTTCCATGGTTTTTTTTTTCTTGATTGATTTAAAGAGTAAGAAACAGATAAGAGTCTGAAGTGGAAGAAAAGATGAGTTGGGGTATAGGTTAATATAAGAAGTGAGGGAGCTATGCATTACAACAGCTTTTGAAATGATTCAAATAAGACATTGAAAACTACTGCGAGTATCTAAGAAGAAAGGGAAAAAGGCTGAGCTGAAAAATTCTTGGTGGCTTTTTGGAGGGGGCTTATTTATTTATTGATTTGATTTGATTTGGCGCATCAAATTATCTGATTTGATGCACAGTCGTCGTTTCTTGCTATTATTTTGGCAATTTCCTTAAAAGCTCTCAGTTTTGAACAACTGTGAAACATTGTTCTACATGTGCAAATTGAGGGTACGTACTTCTACTTTGATGACCAATTTATAGTATTATTTTGGCAACTTAATTCGTTTACATTCCAAAACATAAACTCAAAAACTTCAAACAAGACATGTAAAGACTCGTATAAAAACAGGTTCAGCTTAGTTTTTTTTAAAAGATATTCCAGGGTTTCTAATCACTTTTGTTTTTAAGCAACTAAAACAAATATATATAATTATAAGAGTAATAATAAGTTAAAAGTCTAACTTTTCAATTTGATTCCTTATACATGTTGGGAATTTTCAACTGTTTCCCTTTCATGCAAGTTACTCTTTATTCAAAAAATGGTAAATTAATCTTTATATGTTGATCAAAAAGTAAATTGATGTTTCTATCAAAACTGCCATCCATTTTTATTGTTAAAAGCTGTTCTTTGTACATCAACATGAGATACACGTGATATGTCATGTGAAATTATCTGTTTATTCCGTCAGTCATGCTAATTTTTAACTGTAGAAATAGATGAAATTTTCAATAAAAAGGACTAATTTGCTCTTTGGTTTAACATACAAAGACTAATTTGCTCATTTTTTTAGTAAAAAAATTAAAATGCAATCTCACTCCTAACATAAGAACCTCTATTATACTTTTACCATGAAGCATCTATTTCTTGAAATTTCACATATGATATTATATTTACACATACAAATACTCTAAAATTTTTAAATATTAAACCTTATCATTAAATTAATAAGCCATTACTGTAAAACTTTTATTTCTTTTATAATCGCTGAAATCTAAAAGTTATAATTTGAAACTTTCAAACAATTTTTTTTTTATATATTTCTCAAGATATCTATCGGAATGAGTCCAGTAACTAATCATTCACATTTTGCAAACCAATTAAGGGGTAGATATTGACAACGAGTTTTAAAGCTGTTCCATATCTAAAGCGAAGATCGAACCCTCGACCACTAATATAACTTTCAAATAATTATTAATCATGAAAAATGGTATTGGATTGGAATCTAAGTTTGAACTGAAACGACATAGAATAATTATACAATCAATAGTCCAAAAATTTTAAGGTCAAAATGGTTGTGAGAAATGTAGAGCTACAAAAGTTTGATTATGTTCTTCAAACAACATAGTAGCAAACAAAAAGATGCTTTTTCTAATACGTCTAAGAAAATAATTAAATATCACTAATCACATTTTGTTTAATCAAACTAGTCTCTTGGAATTTTTTCCCCTTTTTTATTACAACAATTGAATGCTTGAGCAACCATCCAAAAACAAAAGTGGGTCAGACCAATCATTTTTGTATTCACAATGTTTAAAAATCTAAGGATTTGGATTAAATAAGAACAATAGGGACTGATGAGCCTACTCGTTAACGTATTTGATGGACTCATTACTAAACTAATTCTTATTAAAATGAAATACAAATGATAAGATAGGGAGATCTATGAGGGCGAAGGTTGCAGCTCATCGTAGATTCCCCAATAGGTAAAATACTAGATTGGGGTCGCAATCGGGGGTGCGGGGGCCTCTGACCCCTGCGGTAAGGTACAGGCTGTACCAGTAAAATCCGTATAGAAGTTTACTTTCTCTATTTGATGTTGATTAGAATAAGGTGTTTTAATCTTACTGCATTACTTCCATTTTTAAACCTATAAATAGACATAATCGTCTCTCTTCTTGTACTCATTCGAATTCAACATAGTGAATTTTCTTCTCCTCTGCTCGTGGGTTTTTCCCGAAAGGGTTTCCACGTAAAACTTTGTGTGTTTTATTTTTTTTTTCTTTGTTTTCTTTGTGATACATTGCCATTATCGACGTTCTATTTTTGTAGTAACTTATTTAAATCATAATTAGAAGCGAATAGATATATCCTCATGAGTAAATTCAAGTTTGAGTTCACAGATCCTTGCAGTTGGAGCATCAATTCCTGTGGTGAATTAAATAATGTTAGTACACCTTGTTGTTGGACCTAGTTGCTATCAGTGTTGGTGTTAAGAGTTACTTATGATTTCCAATTTTTATGTGTATTTAGTTGTATAAATTATAGTAAAATTGAATTCAAGTTATGATACGTTGGTCGAATGTTCATTTTCGTGAAGAATAATATAAGTTTAAATCAGACTTAAATCGTAGTAAATTAGCGAGGATAATTGATATGGAAAATCTAATTGTAGATTAGAATTGATCTTGGTGTGCTAATTGAAGTTGTAGTCCTAATTTCTATATATTGAAGCTTAATTCTTCCATTGGAAAGGCTTATTCGGCGAGGCCAGAAGTAAATTATAAATATCCGAACACATAAATTTATCATTATATTAAATTATGATTTTACACATTTTAAAAAGACTATAAAAGACAATTTTACAATTTGTATATTCTTACAAATTTTAAAGAGACTATATAAAACGATTTTACAATTTTTGAAGGCTAATGTCATGAATAAACCTTTCTAGATTTGTGCCGCAAAAGACTACATTAGCAGTCACCTAATTATGGTTTTTGTTTTTGTTATAAAACTATGAAAAGTTATAAAACGATCATCTAACTATCTTCGATTTTTGGGTATCTTCATTTTTATGTTATCCCGTTGGTGACCAAAAAAAATAAAATTGAATAGTTGAGTGATCATTTTGTAATTATCTATAGCCCCAACCCAAAAATAAAAGGATAATACACTTTCACGCACTCAAACCCACATAATCCTCTTACATTGATCACAATACTCATAGCAATTGAGTTAAAACTCAATCAATAACACTTAGAAAATTATATTTAAGATTATTTAAGAACTTTATTTCCTAAAATCTATATTCTTCCAAATATTTACTTTTTTCCCCTTTCATAATATATTCTAAAAACAAAACTAATGAATTAGTGGTCCAAATGGGGTAATAAGGCTAAGAGATGACATAAGTAAGCTGTTGAAGGTCCCTTTTATTATCTTGTTCATATCTTTGTCTGAATTACTTACATTGCCATAACTGGCCAAGAAATGATTCCTTCTTATGCAAAACCCAGATTTGGTGAAGATTTATATATTTCTAGAAAGCTTAAACAATAAAATAGAAAAGAAGATGATGAATTATTAATGATTAGAATCATTTACTATTGAACAGCTTAACTCCTTTCTTAAGAAAAACTATAAACAAATTGTCTTGTGCTGATTTACATATTTTCTACCTAAAATGTCTTCATTCTTCAACTTGATGGTAGACTGAGAATTTGACATACATACATACATACATAGCATATTTTACCCATTATAATTATATTAATAGTTGTTATCAGATTTAATTATTATAAGCATTGAATTGGATAACTCAACAACAACATACGGAATGACAACTTAATATTTCGAAACTCCTAAAGTCTTATCATTTCCTTGGAGCCAATTTATTTTTTAATTATTTATTGACGTATTTATTATTTACCAATTTATTATTTTAAAATTATTTAGCACATTAAGTAAATCTCGAATTAATATATAAGTTGAAATAATTTCAAAATTTAAAATTATGATTATAATATTTTGATGTGAAAACTTGATATTTGTAAATGCGAAAGTTCTTTTATTTGTAAAAATAGTTATAATTATGAAAAAGTTAATTTAAATGATTATTTCATAAAATAATTAAAAATAATAATCTCTATTAATTTTAAGCACAATGATTTTTTTGGTCTTCGAATTATATAAAAAAAAGATCAATGACAAGATCTCCACTTAATGTGTCAAGTGTTTACCTTTGTTACTAATGAAAAATTCATTGATTTTGCCTATCTAATATTCGTTTAGTTGCAACCCAATGAAGTTACTACTAGTAATAAAATTGAGATGGACAGTGAAAATTGTTAACGCATTTTAAAATCTCCTACGCATACGAGGCCTTACCCAGAGGACAATCTAGTATATAAGCAACAAGTACAAATTACTATTCAAGTCCAACTCACTTACCAAATTGCAATCTCACTCATAGGCTTCAAACTATATCACTTTCCCTTTAAGAATTCCCCCGTGAAAATGTAAACTGATGAAAACAAGTCAGTTGCATACAATTTTGCACTCAAATAATAGTTCCTAATTGAACAAAATGAAGTGCTCTCTCAAATAATAAGTATATTATGCAAAACTCCTTAAAAATCAAATCTTCTATTTAAGGAACTTCAATCATATTGTAAGCCTGGATATTCTCTTTACTTGGCTCAAATCTTGCACAAAATATATTTAATAATGGGATGCTAAAAAGCCTCAAAGATCATCAAATAAAAGTCCAAATAGTTTTGGTTCAAAACATGCCAACCATATAAGGCAAGTTACAATAATCTCCTTAAGTTGTAACTGGCGTTGTATCTAGTAATTTTCACTAGAATTAACAAAGTGCTTGTATCTATCATGCTCATTTCTAACTTTAGTTTAAAGTTATAGCTAATATAATTGGCTTTAGGACGAACTCTTTTAATAAAAAGTACTATCATGAAACAACTCATCTTAAAATTATTCGAAAAAAAATATTTTGTAAGGGATGTTTCACTAAAAATGTTTAACACTGTAATACTTTAAGAAGTGAAAAATAACTCAAAATATGACACTGCACTACTTGACGGATCAAATAACAAGATGGTTGAAGAAATTATGATTACAGATGTTTCCCAAGTGCTGCATATTTGCTACAATTGGGGAAAAGTGGACCACCCTGGGCAAACCTCACTGTAATTAAGTACTCGGATGTCTTTTGCCTGCTTCATGATAGGCTACTTGCAGAAAATTTTCAACTAATTTACCCCCCAAGACTTCTTTCACTTAAGTCATTGAAATCTCAAATTTGATCCCTATGGCTAAAGGTGTGTTTTTGCCAAAAATTTTGCCCTCCCTTCTGCTTGCCGTCTTTTCATTTTTGGGGATTGTTGGCTATGGAGCAATGAATTTGGTGATCTATACAAAATTTATTTTTCATTATCTTCTAGATTTTTGAGGTTTACGCTGATTTAGTGTTTTACAGAGAATAAGAAAAATCAAACTTTTTAGACAAAATTTCACTCTAAGAAATAATGTGGGACATTTGATTGGAATGGATAGGGATTATTTCATTGTCAAACAAAGCCAAGTTTGGCATAAAGAAAATAATAGTCTGTAAATAAAGTGATGACAGGTGCTGGAATTTGAAATCCGGACTTACTAGATGAGACTTTAAGAGTAATTACATGAATCAATTAAAATAACCTCTGAATCATTTAATGATGGAAACAAGTTCATATTCTCTCCCCTAAATGAACTTGTCATGTTTCTTTTAGAAGATTCTCCTACAAGTAACAAGAAAGAACGACAGAAGAAAACTTGAGCTCCGATACCATGTTAAAGCATTCAACCTAAAACCGATTGGCAACAAGAGATCAAACTTCAATATAAAACTGCAAGCAAACTCGGATTTAACCGATGTGGGGAAACACCACTCTGACAAGCTTGAGTTTTCAGTCATCAAGAGGGAATTTCCAATAATTTTCAACTTTGCTATTAGGAATAAAATGAAATGATCAACACCAATCAGTCAAACAAGCACACAAACTTTATAACACAAATGAAATCAGTATTTTGATCTTCCAATGATTTTAGATGCATCTTCAATCAGGGAAGGAAGTAAAAAAGGGTGGTTGGAATAGGGTAAAGATGCCTTGCTTACCATTCTATTCCAAGAATTCACCATATCTGCTGCTTCAGAATCACGCATTCCAGCATCAAGAATACCACAGTTTACTACTTGCTAATGTTTTCAATCTCATTAAATAAAGCAGAAAGTAAGGAAAATGAACAGATAAGGAAGAAGCAGCAGGCAGGTTCAAGCTCATCTTCTCTGAAATACTCATGCAAAGATCAAAGAGTAGGTTAACAGTACACCTACTTGGATGAATTGCAGTAATGATGATAAAATTATACTGAACTGAAAGTAGCTAAATAGTTATAAGGTAAGTCCCGATCCAGAGGTTAGCAAGAATTTGTGTTACTATATCTCAGAATCAATGACAAGTGACATCCAAGACAATATATCAGCCCAATGGTCAAGCATGTTTTTGGGTTAAGATGAAAGGCCTGAACTATGCTTAAAACTTTCTAATATTCTAACCATGAATTGATAAAAATTGTTACATATTGTCAAATCCTGACTAAAAATCTAATTCTCTGATGTTTCTACTCTTTTCTTAACAGAATGGTAGAGCAGTTCCTATAAATCTAGTCATTAGTTATTACACTAATTTACATTATTTGCCATCAGTCACCATCTAGGATTATCAAGATTAGAAATGGTCTTCGACTAGCTTACTACATTATCTTCAGCTTTTTCATTGTCACCCTCTTTCATTCTATTGAAAATCTCATGATCATTAAAACCTGCATGAAAAGATCAAATAAATACACAGAGAGAAAGAACCTTCTTTGGTGAGATTACCATATCCAAGAAACAAAATTACCTGCACCTAACTCTTCCACTTCATCACCAGGTCTTAAAGGCATTGTGTTCACAGAAAGTGTCTCAAGTGTTGTCCAATCCGGATAGGTATCGTCATCCAAAAATGCGCCAATTCCTGTAACCCAGTCTTCCACAATAGAGGCAGACTCAGATGACAAGGGCTGCATAGAATCATGTTGCTTGCTCTCATAACCTCTGAAAGAAAAATCATTAACTGAAGATAAAATTTTGTTGCACTAAATGCAAAATCCGTAAATGAGTGAGATTCTGCATACATTTGTCTTAATTGCAAGTTGCATTGAACAAATATGAGGTCTCGGAGCCGCTGCTGCTCTAAGCAATTCCTTGTTTCATGCAATTTTTCAAAAGGAATGTGATCATGCTTAAGCCCAAGAGTACTGCAAGTCTGACTAAGGACACGGATAGCCAAACGAGCCAAATTTGGGCAACTTCCTCCATATGTTGACCACCATTCAACTATAGCAAGCAGCATACAAAGCAATGATCAGCCAATTGAAAGAAATTAGGGAAAAGGATATCACAACAGGACACAAATGGTGAAACACAAGCATGCTCTATGTGCAACAGAGCTACTTCAACCAGATAAGTTTGACGTATTATCCATTGCACAAGCACGTGTAAGAATTTGGAATTCATGTCATGTACAACAATAATGATGAGAACAACGCATGCAGAAATTCAAATCACCTATAAGTTAGTTACGCTTTTCCCCTTGAAGTTTCTTTAGTAGCCAGAATTGCCACACCTTAGCCAAATCAACATCTTATTCAACCAAAGCAAGGAAGACAGCATTTTCTTTGACTTCATTGTTCTAGGATATGCGGTAATTCAATTTGCAATCTAGTAGCAGGAAATAGAAAGAATCTACTAACTACTCTTACTAAAAGAATAAATTACAACAATAATTTGAGTTGAAATATAGCTGCCAAAGTTTAGAAAGCATCCATAAGATAGACTCTCACCAGGGAGTAAAGTGTCTCTAGCTCTAACTGCCATCTTCCTCCCAAAATCTCCAATGGAATTCTTGTATGAGTTTATCTCCTTGGTGATTTTATCTTGAACTGTTACATCAGGAATCAATTTCTCTATACAATCAAGCATCCCTGATAGCATCTCATTAGGCATGTCTCCTTCCATGCTATAAAAGAACCTGGGGTTAAGGTAGAAACCAGCAGCATGAAGAGGATGGTGCCATTGTTGTTCCCACCAGTGATCTATAATATTCCAATAGACCATATATTCATTCCTCTTGACTAATTCTTTCTTAATTGTTTCTTTTGCTCGATACATGCCAGCATAAACATATCCCATTGCAGGCCTCTTCTTGCTGCCAGCCATTCTCAGAACTCGAAGAAGAGGATTGGTTAACCGAACAATCAGAACACAAGAGGACCAAAATGACTGATTACTAACCAAATCCAACATCGCCAGTCCCCCTGGTTTCTTTGAATATGGGCAGTCTACCCACTGCTGTGAAGTAACCATGGCCTGCAAGTTGTTTTTAAGATCAACCATCCTAGTCAACGTTGTAAAGTTTGTAGCTGAGCGAGTGGCTGCTGGTTCAACAATATCATTGCCAAAAGTATACCGTCTTACCATATTCAAGACCACACTATGATTATAGATAAATTTCGTAATAGATCTAGCTTGCTCAATTATTGCATTGATCCATTCAAGCTTCGCAAAATCCTCAAGTATCAAGTCTACACAATGAGCTGCACAAGGAGCCCAATACAGAGTAGGGAAAGTTTCAACTAACCTCCTCCCAGCAACAATATATTGTTCCTCGCCATTCGTGATCACTTGCAAGACATGCTTAGATCCAACTTCTTCCACCACTTGCTTAAGCAATTCATACAAAGCATCCGAGGAATTGATTACACTAGAAGCATCTATAGGTTTCAAAAACACTGTTCCTTCAGGACAATACACCAAAAAGTTTAGCAAGATTCGACCCGTTTGAGTGTTCCATTGGTTGACCAGAATAGAACAACCAGTCCTTACCCAAGCCGCCATTACTTTTTCATTTTCACTCTTCACTTCCTCCACCGATTTCCTCAATATCCAACCCTGAAGATCATTACATGAAGGCATTAGTGCCCCAGATCCTCCCGAGACAATAGCATCAACCATTGGCTGGAAATAAACTGAATTAACTGCATCCATAGTTGCACCAATATCAAACAAAAATCTCCCTATTGCCATATGTACATGATTATTTACTCTCCTTGCGCCTAACTCAACCGGGACAAAACTAAGGGCATTAGCCTCCGCAGGCAAACTTTTACCTCTTCCCCTCTTTCTCCTCTCCCCAGCAACATTACTTGTTCCTTCCTGATTAACTAACAAACTCGAACTAGGCTCCAGTGTATCAGATTTTTCAATCATAAGCAATCCAGTATTAGTGTCAACCTGATCAGCATACGCCTGTATCTCGGTAGAAACCTGATTAACATTCGTTATCTCCTCTGCAATCTTTTGTTTTTTCCTTTTCTTTACCACAACCCCATCTAAACTTTCTTGCATCAAAACACGAACATTGGACGGGACACGCAGACAAGTAGCAGCATTACCCTTATGACCAGCTAAATGTTCCTTAATCCTATGAATCCCACCACCTTTAAATATTTTGCCACAATATATACACTTCAATTGTACCCTTTCACCATTCTTAAACATTTGACAATGTTTCCATGCTGGGTCATGTTTTTGTGATGTTATTGGTATTGGTTCCAAATTTGATGACATTTTCTCACAAATCACAACCTTTAAAACAACACACATTTTTACATTAAACTCATCAAAAATTAACATTAAAACAGTTGCATTTGACAAAATCAATAGCATTAGGTCATAACTGTAACCAAAAAAAAAAACCCTAAAATTGACAGAAATTAGAACAAACATGTTAACATCATAAACAACCCAAATCATAAAATTATCTTTGAAAAAAAAAGAAAAAGGAAAAGAACTTACTTGCAATTCTTTTGAATTGCTTTTCTGGGAGAGAGCGGCAATTGAATGAGAACCGAGTCAAGGGAGTTGATGACGGGAATAATAAACCGAGGGCTAGGAAACCGGATGGACCGGTTAGCGTATTGGGATAAACCGGCTGGATTATATCTAACTAAAACAAAATAAATAAGAAAAGAAAAGCTATCAACATTTTAACAGTGCAATAAATCATATTTTTAGAAATTCATAAATTTATAAAATAAAATAAAAAATCAGCTTACCTCTAATTGGTTTCCGCCAAACCGAGTTGACAAGGAACACAATAAACCGAGGCTTATGCAACTTGATGGATCGGTTAGGGTATGGTATGACCCGGTTAGTTTATTTCTAATTACCAATTTGCCCCCAATTCTCTTGGGTGCAAATCTTTTCTTTTAATTATTACATTAATCATTTTTTTCTTAAATTTATCCTTTTATTTTATAGTATAAAAAGTTATTGTTAAAAAATAAATTTTAAATTACTTTAATTTGTAAATAAATAATATGCATCAATTATAATAATTAATAATTCATTTATTATAAGTACGAAATATATTTATACTAAATTGATTAAATATGAAAGATACTTACATCAATCAGAATCATATCACTTCTCAAGCTTCAAGCTCAAACCCTTTGGAATATAAAATTTGAACCTTAGTTTGACATGTAATTAGGTTTATTAGTAATAATGTTAATTATGTATGAATGATAATGTTTTGTGTTATAAATTACCTTGGTTATAATGAAACGAGGATGAGTTTAAGTGATAAGTTTAGTGTTTAAATATAGCATCTCTTACTCGAATCTATTATTGATGCGGGTGAAGTGTATTACAAAAACATTATAATGGATGAAGATTAAGGGTGAGTTTGGATGGGCGGTGTGTTTACCCGCGGTTAGTGTAAAAATAACGATGACAGTGAGATTAGATACTGTAGCAATACTGTAACACGAGATAATAAGTAAACTAAATGCATCACACCACATCTAATCACCTATTCAAACCCACATTAATTGAGAATGGAACATTACATACAGCGAATATTACTCCAAAAGTTATTAACTCTAAAATTGTAGATAGAACCAATATATTATGCCGTTTTTACTTTGAATGCCTTGAATAAGTCCATTAATTTTTTTTAAAAAAAAATTGATTTCATGACATTTAGTAATGTTTAAACAAATAAAAGTTAAGCATTTCCTTTCATACAACTCTTTTTTTTGGAGGGGATATTTGGTCTCTATTTTCAAATTGTGATGCATTTTAAATGAGAGTTTTTTTTGGAATAATTGTTAGATGAAATGTAACGATTTGATTTTTAGTGGTGTCAAAAAATACAGTTTTAAAACCTTATTTCTGTAAACCGAGTTCGTAAATATTAAATAGAAATATTTATGGAGTTGTTATGAAGATCTAGTGAAGTTCAGCTAAGTAATTTAGTCGAAAAAATGATTAATTAAGGCTTAGTGATTAAATTGTAAAAGTCTAATTGCTAATTTTAATTAACAAAAGGCTTGAGGGCCTAGACAGCAAGTATACCAAGGACCAAAATGGTTATTTAACCATTTTCCATCATGAAGTAGTGGATAAGCTAATGGTTAATTAAGTAAAATAAAACATTAATTTAACTAATTAACTAAGCTTAATTAGCAAAAATCCAAGTATAAAAGGAAATATAGTAGGAACTCATCTTTCTTCCTCCATCGTCCAAAGAAAATAAAAATAGGAGAAAGCTTCAAACTTTCATCCATTCGTCCATGTCCAAAATCCATAGGTAATTAAGTTATTTTTCATGTAATTTTTATAGATTTATGGTCATGGAAGCTTGATTTAGCTAGCTCATGTATCAATTTGTTTAATTGTTGAAATTTTAACAAGTTACCATTGTTGAGAAATTGAAGAATTAGAGAAATTGATAGAAATTAAGCTTAGATTATAATAATGACTAAATTGTAAAGCTTAATAAGCATGGTTGTTAACTTTGTTACATTAGGCACCAAACTGAATAAATTGAAAACATGTTATGAAATTATGCTAGGAATAAAATTATAGGGTCCCTAATGAAATAATGTGAAATCGGATTTTGATCCGAAACTAAATATCGAAAGATATGTCTAGCCCAAGTTTAGGGGCTAAATTGAATAAAATGTAAAATATGCTTGACTTTGTATTTAAATGTGAATTTGATGGAAATTGATATATTTTACCTGTCGTATTATTGTACACACCATTGAGAGGGAAAGGAAAAGCAAGAGTCGTTGACGAGTGACGCGAGATATCAGTTTATACTTTTATGATTCAAGTTCAATTTATTTCTTTTCATATCATGTTATATTGCATGATTGAATATCGAGGTAAGTTAATATTAATCGTATGAATTGATTTGCTATGATTGATATTGATTATCGAGATAGTGGACTGAATTAAATAAAATGGAAAGTAGTATGATTTAGAGGGACATGATTTGTAATATAAGAATAAATTCAAACATGTTATATGATATGAGATATTGTGTTCAGATGATGAATTGAAATTTTGATTTTGAAATTGGATGTGAAATTATATATTAATTGGATTGAATTGAAATGAAATGGGATAAATGATTGTTATGTTATCGTACAGTATACAGGGTATGAAAATACAAATGTGATCTATTACTGGGTATGATAGGTAAATGTAAATGATTACATGATATGAATATGTGAATATGAATGATTATAGGGTATGATAATGCAAATATGAATACTTGATGCCCATGTGAATTCAGTAAAATGTTAAGATACAATTGGCATGCCAATAGGGTCTTATGCGCGCTCATACAGGATATTTAATGGTATGGAGATTATAATAGGTTATATCGAAATCCAGCATCTGTTGCAGATCATCAAGTATTATTTGTCTCTACGGAGTACTTGGTGTGGTGGAGGGATGCATTTGCATATGAATATGCATTTGATGCTTACAGGCTTGGCACTTTAGTGCTTTGGTGTGGTGTAGTTTTGCTCATACAAGCTATCTTGATGTGGTGTAGTTAATTCGTGTATCCGAATCTGTTTTACTAGATTTCATTGGGTGAAATATTGAAATCAAAACTTGAAAACAAAAAATGATATAAAATGATATTTGGTAAACTAATATATTGTATGATTTGAATTGAAATGGTATGAAATTGTGAATTGATAATAATATATGAAATGATGTAATAATATGGAACTATATGAGTGCATATATGTAATTCATTTCTCGATAAGAAAGTATATAAAAGATTATCCGACCCATTTAGAATAAGATTATGCGATCATTTAGAATCGAGCCTTGCGGGCTAAATTGAATACGAATGAGTCAGTAAACTCCAGAAAGAGATCTGATTGGTAAGTTAAAAGGTTAAAATTGATTGAACATGAAAATTTAATAGCTTAATGTCAAAGGTATACATGTTTGATACATAAATGGCTTTGATTGTTTAAATGGTATAAAGATTGGCACTTAACCAATGGCATTATTTGGTCAATTCTATTGTAATGTTGAATGACATGAAATGATAAATTTAAATGTTAATATCAAATGAATTGATGCCATTAACTAATAATTTTTGAACTCTATCTGAGAAATCAATAGCGGGAATGCCACTGACTAATGACTTCTTAATGCCACCTTCCAGGAGGGAGAAAGTCTCATTGGCAGTGTTTGAATCTCTGTCCCCATTAGAAACGGTGGAGCCTTTCCCCATAACCATATCTTTTCAAGACAGGATTGGAATCAGTGTTGCGCCGACAGCCATCACATCTTTAATATTAGACTCCGGGTCCTTGAAACAAATCTTTTTGTTATTTGGATCACCAGAAATTTCATCCCTTTGTCTATTGTTATCACCCTGTATAATTTATAAAATTTTAAATTAGTAATGATAAAATTATATTTTAACTTCCCGTTTACCATATAAATCTAAATATAATTATAAATAACTCGTGGGTTAAGATTGTGGTGTATGAATATGAGCCCAAAAACAATTAGAAAATAAATTATAATTTCAAATTATAAGATGGAAATACGCTTGCTTGGCTATGACAATTTTCACTCCCACTTGCTTCAATTTTATTTATTTTTCTATTGGAACCAATTGAAGATAATTAAAATAATTATTTCTAATTAATAAACAACTTGAAATTCAATAGTAGATCTAACAAGATTCCCGTACTGAAACAGACTTTTTCACTTTTTTTTTCTATATGAGTAATTGAATTACTGTCACGAGTTTGATTCAATATCAATTTAACTAAGAAATTATTAAAATACTTTTATTTTAAAGGATAACAGATATTATTGTAAGGGTATTTTCATCCTTTCATATTTTTATATAATCTTCAAATAAAATAATTGAAAAATATTATTTAGATATCAAATACAAGACCGACAAGTTCTTATAAAATATCATTGTCACCCCACTAATAATCATTTATTAAATATTTTATAAATATATTTTTTAATATAAAATATTTTCGTTCACTAATATGATAAGATCTAGTTTCAATTAAAATCAAAGTGAAATTGAATTTTTAAATGAAAGTAAAACCATAAAGCATTCTATTAGTTTTATTTTTATTTTTATAATTAATAAATAAAATTGACTCATTCTAATCCTTTAACTTTTATACAGGGATGAAGGTAGAGAATTTTTTTTAGGTGGTCGAAATTAAATTTTAATTTTTACGATAATAAAAATATAATTTGAATATCTTATATTTTTATAATTTTTAAAAGATTAAATTAATTTTTATTATCTTTAGGGGATTAATATATAATTTTATTTTTATTAATTTAAAATTTTAAAAAATTTAAATAAATTTTTTTTATTTTAAGTGGCTGAAACCTACCAATCCCTAGCTCTTCTATATATAAAAAATAAAAAAGGGAAACCCAACAATTACATGATGAGTATATTTTTGTAAATTTTTTTATGATTTTGGAATGATATGTTTTGACTATAAATTTTATATTCAAAGAATTTCTATGTCCAAGTTTGTGGATGAAATAATTTGGCAAATAGGGTTGTAGGCATCTGTCATTCTACTTTGGCTAGAATTTGGCAGCTAAGAAATTGGCTTCCATTACATCTCTTTCTTCACTTATTTATCTTCTCATCTATTTTTTTTGTCCATAAAATGATAACTATCTTGTTTGGTAAGGCAAATTTTGACATTTGTAATATGTCATTAATTATTAAGTAGCAAGTTTCATGCTTTACTTTTTCAATTAGGAAGGTGGGAATTAATTGTTGACACCATTTTTTTGAATGAAAACGGGGTCGACTTGGATTAAAAAAACGAAAACGGGAGTCGCCACCGATCCTTTTTGATGAGGTGTGATCGGGTCACCTTGAAAAGTGGTTGTTTTTAATAAACGATTTAATTTTTATTAAAACAAAGATTTTGGTCTATGAAATTTAAAAAACGGGTTCGGGAGTCGGTTACGCACGAGGAAGGATTAGCACCCTCGATACGCCCAAGATTGGTACCTAGTTGATTAATTAGTGTCTTAGTGTCGAAAATTGAAAATTTGAAGAGTTTTAAAAATACGATCCTTAAAAGAAAACTCTGATAACGTGAATTGAAATATAAGATTCTCTTGTTCCGAAGGAATATCACATCCAGCACATTAGGACACGATACTCTAAACCATCGAAACCAAGATCACCTTATAGTTTAATGGAACCATATTTTTGAAGCTTTAAGAGGATATTTGGCTGTTTAGTCGAACGAGAAATCGAAACCCAGCACGTTAGGGCACGTTTCCTCGATTTTCCAAACGCGAAATATTACCTTATTTAAAAGTTTAAAAAGGATATTTGGCTATTTGGTCGAACGAGAAATCGAAACCCAGCACGTTAGGGCACGTTTTCTCGATTTTCCAAACGCGAAATGTTGCCTTATTTAGAAAAATTCTCCTTTTGATGTTTGGTGTTAATGCTTGACGAAACAATAACGACTACAACGAGGTAAGCAAAGTAAAGTGAGTAACAACAATATAATAGGCAAAATGAAATGACGAGGCGATTACATAAACAAAGCATACAAATAAATAAATAGAACTAACGTTTTAGAAAAAGCACAAATATACATGGATAAATAAACAAACACCAAATAACAATGATGACAATGAATACAATTATGTAAAATATATATATGTGCATGTATAATTTAAAACCATAAAATAAGAAATATGTATAAATTACAGAATATGAAAACATAGATAAGTATGTACATATATATAAAATCGGTAAATATTATAAAAATGTAAATGTGTATTTATATATTTACAAATCGTGATAATATAGAATATATGTATGTGGATTATAAAATATGTGAAATATACAAAAAACATTTTTAAGAGTATAAAATATATAAGTATGTATATGATGTAAAACATGCATAAATATATGTAAGTATATAAGAATTATGAAATGTGAAAAGATATATTTAAGTAGGTATAAGTACGTATATCTACATATATATGTAAAAAATAGAATATTAAAAAGAAGGGTGTATATATATGCGTAATATATATAAATACATATATAATGTAATGTTAAAATATTCACATAATATATAATAATAATGTTGAAAACATCTATTAATAATAAATATATACTTATATGTATTAAAGATATATTCATAAATACGAAAACATAGGTAAATATATACATAAGATGGTATAGAATTATGTACATGGAAATGTATAAGAACTATATCTAACTACTATATGTACAATATATTAAAATAGAGACATAATATACGTAGATAAATATATATAAAACAAATATGTGTAATATAATTTTAGGATATACGCGTAAATGTATATATATTTAAAGAATGCATTGGTGATATACAAATATACTAACAAAATAATGATATTAAACCCTTAATAATACTACATAACATATACAGGTTAGTATTAAGTAGAATAACAATAATAAAAATACTAAAAATATAATAATAGTAACGTTAATAGGATATATTAGTATGAATAATATTGAAATTAAAATAAATAATGATGAGAAGTAAAAGGGATGAAAATCGAAATAAAAAAAGGTTAGGGGGAATTTTAAAAGAAATATATAAAAGAGAAGGACCAATTGGAACACGCTAAAACACGGGAAGGATTAAGAGTGCAAATATCCTGTCCTCTCGAAACGCAGCGTTTAGTGGGGATCGAAATAAAAAATGCGCTTGAATTTTATGCCAATTTAAAAAGAATGAAAACCTGATCGCAAAAGTTTAGAAAAGCGGAAGGGTCATTCGCGCAATTAGACCCTTCCGCAAAAACACGCGGACCCTCCTCGTGGGTCAGGTCGGGTCGGTCCAACCCAGGGCAAAACGACGTCGTTTTATCCCCTGGGTCAGTTTCGCAAAACGTCGCCGTTTTATTAACCGTATAAAAGTTCAATTTCCTTTCCTGTTTTCATTTTAGCTGGGTCTTAAAAAAAAAAAGGGGGGAAAGGGATTTTTTCTCTCTGGGGAAGCCCAGAAACCGGCCAGGGAAGCCACCGCGCCGTCACAGCTCCACCGCGCCGGCCACCGTACACGGTGGCCGGAAATCGTCTTAGGTAAAAAAATTTCTCTCTCTTTTTTTGTATTTTATTATACGCATACATAGATGAGTGTAAATCTAAAAGAAGAAACGAGAAAATATTAGAGACCTTGACTTGTTTTGCCGTTGTCCTCTTCTTCTTTCTCTTTTTTGCTAGTAGCGTTTCCGATTTTAGGGCGTTTAAATATCCCCTTTTTGATATTTGATATATGCTACTTATGAGGTTTTAGCTTTTGTATATTGGTTGTTGAAATCTTTTCTGAGATTTTTTGAATTTTACACTGCTCGGTAAAGAGAAAAGAAAAAAGGCCCCCCCCGTTGTTCTTGATTTTGGCTTTTTAAAGCCGATTCATTTCTCTTATTTTTTGTTTCTGTTTTGTTTATTCTTTGCCCCCATCCCTCGCATGCTGCTTTTGCCTTTGTTTCTGTCTCTGTTTGCAGGTCGTGGGCCGACAGTGGTGGGGTGTCAGACGGTATGGGCGTGGTGGCCAAGGCGCTTGGGCGGTGGCAGCTGCAAAGCATGAGGCTAGGGTTTTTTGTTTGGCTGAAAACTAGTATAGTTTTGGGCCATTCGGGCCTCTAAGGTTTTTTATCATTATTGGGCATTTGGATTGGGTCTGTTTTTTGGGTTAATTTTGTTGTAATGGTCTGTTAATTCTTTATTGGTCTTGGTCTATTTGGGTTTTATGGTCTGGGCCCGGGCAAAACTTGGGTCTTACAGCTGCCCCTCTTTGCTCGTTGTCGTGTAACGAAAACAGAGCAAAGACCAAGAAAGACCAAATTTGCCCGGGCTTGCCGAGCCTTGGCTTCTTTTGGTGCTTTTCTTCTTCAAGTAGCCTCGTTCTGTTCTACTGTGTCTCGTTGCTTCAATCCACTTCACTGCGCTCCAGAGAAACATGACTTAAATCTATTTTGCTGCAACTCCATGGGGATGAGATTTGTTGTTTTTAGTCTGCTCCACTACTGCTTAGGGGGATAAGATCTGTAATCCTCAATCTATTCCACTGCCAAATACAGAGACAAGATCTGCTTTCTTCGATCTACTTCACGCCAATACGTGAAGACAAGATCTATTTTCTGCGATCTACTTCGCCACCAATATGGGAAGATAAGATCGGCATCTTCGATCCACTTCCTACCAATATAGGAAGATAGGGTCTGATATCTTCGATCTTCTTCACGCCAATACATGAAGGCAAGATCTGCTTTCTTCGATCTGCTTCGCCACCAATATGGGAAGACAAGATCTGCATCTTGGATCCACTTCCTATCAATATAGGAAGATAGGATCTGCTACATTCGATCTACTTCACGCCAATACATGAAGACAAGATCTGTTTTCTGCGATCTACTTTGCCACCAATATGGGAAGACAAGATCGGCATCTTCGATCCACTTCCTACCAATATAGGAAGATAGGGTCTGATATCTTTGATCTACTTCACGCCAATACATGAAGACAAGATCTGCTTTTTTCGATCTGCTTCGCCACCAATATGGGAAGACAAGATCTGCTTTCTTTGACCTACTTCGCCACCAATATAGGAAGACAAGATCTGCATCTTCGATCCACTTCCTACCAATATAGGAAGATAGGATCTGTTATATTTGATCTACTTCACGCCAATACATAAAGACAAGATCTGCTTTCTGCGATCTACTTCGCCACCAATATGGGAAGACAAGATCTGCATCTTCGATCCACTTCCTACCAATATAGAAAGATAGGATCTGCTACCTTCGATCTACTTCTTGCCCCGGGAGATAGAACTATCAGCTTCAATATACTCTACTGTGGTCAGGGAGGTAAAATTTACCATCTTTGATCTGCTTCGCTGCCAAATACAGGAAGGCAAGATCTGCAATCTTCAATCTATTCCACTGCCAAATACAGGGAGATAGAATTATCGGCTTCAATGTACTCTACTGTTGTCAGGGAGGTAAAATCTGCCATCTTTGATCTGCTTCGCTGCCAAATACAGGAAGGCAAGATCTGATATCTTCAACCAGCTCTGCTACCAACGAGAGAGGCAAGGTTTGTCTTCGATCTGCTTTGCTGTCAGTGCAGGAAGGCAAGATCTGCTATCGTCATCAACCAGCTCTACTACGACCGAGAGAGGCAAGGTTTATCTTCAATTTTTACTGATCTGTCCTCTAGGGAACATGACCTGTATAATGAACCTAATTATGCCTAATGATTAGGATGGCATGATCAAAATGAATCAAATGCTCCTAACTAGACATGCGTGAATGGTATTTGAATGAATGTAGAATGTCATGAAAATAATTCCTTATTGCTTAGGTTATCATCGCTCAAAAGCTTATTAAGGCTTTATCACTAACGTGTCGCAACGCCTTCTTGACCAGCCGGCATTTCCAAAGAAACACGTAATCTGATTGCCCCCACTGTGAACATCGGAGTTCAACCCACTGGGACATAAAATTTGTACCATCAATCTCCCACTGTAACCCCAAGGTAGAAAGATATGGCTTTTGTCAATCTTCTCCTATCGCAATTCAAGGGTATAAGATTTAAATCCTTCTGATCCCTTACATCATTCCCAATGTGTCGTACCAACGACTCATGCGCAAACGAGGGCTCTCCTTCCCGAAGTAACCTCTTCCTATTGCCTGAAGATCATCACTTTCTTGTTTATTCAAGCTTTGTCACCAACATGGCGTCTTGTCAATCAACGCGTTTGACAACAAAAATTCAAAGAGAGTCTAAACTTAGACTATTTCTTCCCAAATTTCCAACCTTTAAATTTGGAGTGTTCTAAACAATTGTCCTGCTTCAGGCTCCTATATTATTTAGAAACTGTTCAGAGTAATATGCAAAACTTCCTTCGTGAAAGTTTTATCAGTCCATTAATCATTATTCCAAGGAAAAATGCTTGAAAGATTATCAAAATGGACAAAATAAAATTTTGCTGAGAGCAAAGCTCGAAATGAATAAATCAATCAAGATAGCAAACTTTGCTGAGATATGATGAAAAAGATTATCACAATGAATAAGATGGAATTTTATTGGGAGCAGAGCTCTAAATGAACAAATAGCAAATTTTGCTAAGATAAGATAAAAAAAAGGTGCTCCAGATATCGCAGCATGAGTTCCTCTGCACAAACTCTGTGTTTAGAAATCCTAAAAAACTTTGTTGATGCCCCAAGATGTAGCATCTCTCCTTCTTGTTAATTCGGAGAAGACAAAACTACTCTATGCCTCAACTTTGATCGAAAATTCGAATTGCCCATTCCTGGGTTTTCAATTCAAAGCCCCTTTGGTCTCAAGGTGCCCTTTGCGGGTTTTCGCCTTGGCCTCTCCCTTTTTTTTTTTTTTTTTTTAGGCAAAGTACCTCTTCACTGAATCCGAATTCACAGGATTGGGCAAGCTTTTGCCATCCATCCCAGTTAAAATTAATGCCCCTCCTGAAAAGGCCTTTTTTACTACATAAGGTCCCTCCCAGTTTGGCATCCACTTTCCTCTGAAGTCCTTTTGTATGGGAAGGATCTTCTTCAGTACCAAATCCCCTTCATGGAAGTTTCTAGGACGAACTTTCTTATTGTAAGCTCGCATCATTCGTTTCTGGTACATTTGACCATGACGGATAGCTCTTAACCTCCTTTCTTCAATCAAGTTCAGCTGATCATATCGGGCTTGGACCCATTCTGCTTCGTCTAACTTTAATTCTGAAAAAACTCGGAGAGAGGGAATTTCAACCTCAATTGGTAGCACTGCCTCCATTCCATAAACCAAAGAGAATGGTGTTGCCCCGGTAGAAGTCCTGACGGATGTTCGATAAGCATAGAGGGCGAATGGCAACTTCTCGTGCCAATCTCTATAGGTCTCAGTCATTTTCCCTACAATTTTTTTGATATTTTTATTGGCTGCCTCCACCGCACCATTCATCTTCGGACGATATGGCGATGAGTTGTGGTGCTTGATCTTGAATTGATTACAAACCTCTGCTATCGTGCTATTATTCAAATTTAATGCATTGTCTGATATGATCCTTTCAGGCATTCCATACCGACATATGATTTCCTTCTTTAGAAACTTGCTGACCGCTGTCTTTGTGACGTTGGCGTAAGAAGTAGCCTCTACCCACTTAGTAAAGTAGTCAATCACTACAAAAATGAAACGATGTCCGTTTGAAGCCTTTGGCGATATTGGCCCAATGACGTCCATGCCCCACATGGAGAAAGGCCATGGGGAAGTCATGACGTGAAGAGGTGATGGAGGCACATGAATTTTGTCTCCGTAAATCTGGCATTTATGGCACTTCTTAGCATACTTGATGCAGTCTCCTTCCATGGTAGACCAATAATATCCAAATCTCATGATCTGTCTGGTCATTGTGAAACCGTTAGCGTGTGTTCCACAAATACCATCATGGACTTCTTCCAAGATCTGCTTGGCCTCCACAGCGTCTACACATCTTAACAGCACCTGATCTTTTCCTCTTTTGTACAGGATTTCTCCATCTAAGACGTAACCACTGGCCAGCCTCCTCAACATTCTCTTGTCATTCTCAGTTGCTTGGTTTGGGTATTCACAATTTTTCACGTATCGCAATATGTCCTGATACCAAGGGTTGTCGTCCTTTTCTTCTTCCTCGTCAATATTACAACAGTGGGCTGGAACCTCATAAATGCTCATTTGGATAGGCTTCACATCCTCTGGTCTATTTACTTTGATCATGGAAGCCAATGTAGCTAGAGCGTCGGCCATCTGATTCTCGTCTCGTGGGAGATAACAAAAAGTGATGTCGTCAAACTCCTCAATCAATTCTAGGACTATCCTTCGGTAACTAATCAACTTAGGGTCTCTTGTTTCCCATTCGCCTTTGAGCTGATAAATTACCAATGCCGAATCCCCATATACCTCAAGTACCTTGATTTTGCGTTCCATAGCCGCGCGGATTCCCATGATACATGCTTCATATTCCGCCATGTTATTTGTGCAATCAAAATCTAGTTTACTGGTGAAAGGATAATGATCACCGTTTGGAGATACCAAGACTGCCCCAATCCCGTTGCCCATGGCATTTGAGGCTCCGTCAAAATTTAATTTCCAAGTATTGCCTTCTTGTGTGCTCGCTTCAGTAGTTGCCACATACATCAGATCCTCGTTTGGGAAGTCAAAGTTCAAAGGCTCATAATCGTCCAGGGCTCTACTTGCTAGAAAATCTGCTATCGCGCTCCCTTTTACAGCCTTTTGATTCACATAGGTTATGTCAAATTCAGATAGTAGAATTTGCCATCGGGCCATCCTTCCGTTTAGAGCAGTTGACTCCATCATGTATTTCAGAGGGTCTAACTTTGAGATTAACCAAGTCGTATGGTACAACATGTATTGTCTCAATCTCCGAGTAGTCCAAACCAATGCGCAACATAATTTTTCAATTGGCGAATATCTCGTTTCGCATTCAGTGAACTTCTTACTGAGATAATAGATCGCTCTTTCTTTTCGTCCTGACTTATCATGTTGGCCGAGCACGCACCCCATGGAATTCTCAATACTGCCAAGTATAGTATCAGTGGTTTGTCAGGGCTAGGTGGCATCAGTACTGGGGCATTGGACAAGTAATGTTTAACTCTTTCGAAAGTTTTCTGGCACTCCTCATCCCATACACCTGGATTGTGTTTCCTAAGAAGACGGAATATGGGGTCACACTTCTCAGTTAATTGTGAAATGAACCGAGCGATGTAATTTAGTCTTCCTAGGAAGCCCCGAACTTCTTTTGAGTACTTGGCGGAGGTAATTCTGTATGGCCTTAACTTGTCTGGGTCAATTCAATTCCTTTCGCTGACTAAGAATCTAGCAGTTTCCTGATTAGCCCGAAAGTACACTTGCTGGGTTAAGTTTTAGCTGGAACTTCCTTAACCTCAGAAACAGTTTTCTCAGAACTTGCACGTGTTCCTTTCTGTTCTGGATTTTGCGATCATGTCATCAACATAAACTTCTATCTCTTTATGCATCATATCATGGAATAATGCTACCATGGCTCTCTGATACGTTGCTCCCGCATTTTTCAATCCAAAGCATCACTTTATAACAAAACGTCCCCCACATCGTTATGAATGTGGTCTTTCCTTGTCTTCAGAAAGCATCTTAATTTGGTTGTACCCGGAGAAACCATCCATGAAAGAGAACAGTGAGTATCCGGCCGTGTTGTCTACCAAGGTATCGATATGAGGCAGTGGGAAATTATCTTTGGGCTGGCTTGTTCAAGTCTCTGTAGTCCACACACATTCGCACCTTCCCATCTTTCTTAGGAACAGGACTATATGGCTACCCATTTGAGTATTGACCACCTGTAAGAAACCAGCATCGAATTGCTTCTGACTTCTTCCTTTATTTTAGCAAGACATCAGGCCTCATCCTTCGAAGCTTTTGTTGGACTGGTTTGCATTCTTCCTTATAGGCAATGGTGACCATAATATCAGTACTTAAACTGGCATATCTGGTAGGACCATGCAAGACATCTTTAAACTCTTGAAGCACTCAACAAGGTCTCGCCTTGTTTCCTTGGCAATGCAAGCGCCAACTTTTACCTCTCTGCCTCTCTAAATCACGACTTCTACTGATTCCTTTAGGGTAGAATTTGTTTTCTTCTTCCATCATTCTTAAAAATCCGGAGATAAAACTGTGTCTTGGTCACCTTCAAAATT
>NC_053449.1:1735720-1896591 GCF_007990345.1 Gossypium hirsutum | reverse complement strand
AAATTTTGAATTCATTCCACAAGGTGTCTTTTTATTTGCAGGTCCTTTTTGTTTTATCCATGTACTTTTATAGGTATAATGCGTCTTCCCTCTTTGGATTTATTTCCCTCCCGTATCTCTTGCAGTCGTAATTCCAATTTTTTCCTTTTTTTTTTATTTCCAATTTTCCTCTTACTCGTTCTTAAATAATCACCACTGGTGATTTGGGGCCTTTCCCGTAGGCCCCTCCTCCGAGGCATAAACTTCTCCATTTTCAAATCCTTTGATCTCTTCATAAAATTCTAGCTCTTTGTTGTCCATCAGATTTTGCACCAAGGCCTTGAATTCAGTGCAGTTTCGAATGTCATGGTCTTCTTCAGCATGAAACTCGCAGTACGTCTTTGTTCCTTCGGCCTTTCTTTTAATCTTGTTTGATGAGACCTCCTTCTACCATTTGTCTCCAGACCCAACTCAATGGGTTTTTTATCTCTGCAATGTCAGTTTTGATTCTCTTTTTCTCACCTTCGATTATTGCGTTTACCCCTTTATCAGCATGGTTAGGTAACGGATTTGCTGCTACGTTGGGTCCTAATGGGTCGTCAAACTTCACAATCCCCATCTTAATGAACCTTTCCACCGCCTTTTTAAACCCAGTACAGTTCTCAATCGAGTGTCCTGGTATCCCTGCATGGTATTCACATTGGGCATTCGTGTCATACCATTTGGGATATGGAGGTTGCATGGGCTCGAGATAAAATGGAGATACTATGTGTGCATCAAATAACTTCTGATACAGTTCCCCGTATGTTATTGGAATGGGCGTGAACTGAAGTCTCTCTGTGTTAGTCCTTGTGTTGGGCCTTGTGTTGGGTTCCTGCCTCGAGGGGGCTTGGTGACTAGTGGTTATCATTTTTGGAGGGCCAACGGTAATCGTTTTGAATGGCTCTTGCTATATGTGCTTACGTTGTTTACTTCGCCCTCCTTTTTCCTCGGGGCTGGTCTTTTGAAGCTTTCTCCCGTGTCGATTTTACCGCTCCTTACCGCGTTCTCAATCATTTCACCGGACATTACCATATCCGAGAAGCTCTTGGTAGCACTCCCCAACATGTGGTTGATGAACGGGGCTTTCAAAGTGTTGATAAACAACATGGTGACCTCTTTTTCCAAAAGGGGTGGCTGGACTTGTGTTGCCACTTCTCTCCATCGTTGGGCGTACTGCCTGAAATTCTCGCTAGGCTTTTTCTCCATGTTTTGTAACGTAATTCGATCGGGTGTTATATCCGTTACATGACTGTATTGCTTCATAAAAGCTTGCGCCAAGTCTCTCCATGAACTAACTTTAGCACGACTCAGTTGGTTGTACCATTTGGCTGCAGATCCGATCAAACTGTCCTGGAAGCAGTGGATTAACAGCTGATCATTGTTGACGTATCCTGTCATTCTTCGACAGAACATAGTTATATGAGCTTCAGGACAACTAGTCCCATTATATTTTTCGAATTCCGGCATTTTGAACTTAGGTGGGAGTACTAAATCAGGGACCAGACTCAGATCCTTGGCGTCAACCCCGCGATGATAGTCGATGTTCTCCATGACTCTAAATTTTTCCTCTAACCATCTACATCGGTCCTCCAGCTGTTTTGGCAGGTTCATTCTTGTTTTTTCTGTTTCTACCACGTCATCGAGGTCCGGGACCACAGGATTAGTGGGATTATCCCCGGGATTAGAACCCGAGCCATTTGAAAATGCACTGGTACCGAGGCACTAGCCAGACATTGAGGTCTAATGGTAACCGGTATCCTTTGTGGGTACACCTCTGGTTGTGCTTGGATGTTAGTTGGGGTAAAACCTGGAGGATAAACAGGGTCATCGTGATCCTCCCCAGCATCAACTACGGGGTCTTTTCCTTTGTTATTCCCTCCAGCCAATAACTGCTTTAATTGGTTCATCATAGTGTTCTGGGATTCTAACATGTCCTGCTGAATTTTTTCCAGTCGTTCATGCATCTGATCTTGCATCTCTCGTTGCAACTGTTCCAATCTTTCCATCCTTTGATCCATTACTTTTGTTTGGCGACGAGTACCGTAGTGATATTTGACTAGATTTTTGTTGGTTTCCAGGGTAACTGTCATAATTTAATTTTATTAGGGTCATTTTATGAAGCTTACTGCATATGATGTAATGCAAATGTATGAAATGAATGCAAAAAGAGGCATTGATTCGAATTCAATTTCATTAGAAAACTCAACTAGAAAGCAAATTTCTTTACATAAAATAAATTACATATACGACTTCGCCTTTATACCCAAGGCCTTAACCTTCCTAAGAAGCCAAGCTAAATCTCGACCTCGGCTTGATTCTGACTCATATTTTAAACTCAATACATCGGCCTGAACTGCTAATGTTTGCAGATGATCAGCCACTTCCCGCACTTGAGTCACAGCTTCGCCCATAACGTAATCTCTGTCTCTAATCTGCCTTTGAGAATGATGGAATTGCTCTTGCCATTGATCATTACTCCTCTCAAGAAGCTCCATTCGTAGCTCAGAATTGTGTAACGCGTTCTCAAGCTCCTCTACCTTTTCCTTCAGTTCTTCGATCTTATTTAAGCTTGCTCTTAATTCGATCATGGAGTTGCGACTACGGTACGAGTGAAGTGACTTTTCTAGCTCTGTCACCTTGGCTTTTAATCCTGCCTTCTCATTTCGGCACTCTAACAAACTCCTTTCCAAAGCGTTTTCTCGAGCTCGAGCATCTTGAAATTTCTTTTCCCACTGATCGGCCCTATTCTTTTCCTCATTGATCTCTTGTCGCCACTGCTCTGACGTTTTGCCCAGACCGACAGTTCTCATCGACAATCGCAGCTTCTTGTAATCTGTTTTTAGACTATCCAAATCCTCTTCAGCTTTGTTCTTTCCCTTCCTTAATTTCTCGGCTTCTAGCTTGTGGATATCGATGTCTAATCCCAAATGCACTCTTTCTTCTTCTAACTGTTCTATCCTCTTTCCCAACTCAGAATTTCTTTTCTCAAAGTCTCGTTTGATGATCTCTAATTCTGACGGAACTACTTGTAGATGCTCTTCTATAGACTGAACGCAATCTTCCCTCGGCTTAGGGATGTTGTCATTGACTCTTTTACTCCACCACCCATAATATTCTGAAGTTGCCATCGCTCCTATGGTAAATCTTTTCATTCGGTGAACCTGTTTCCAAGCGTTAGATATTTCTCGAGTTTTTCTCTTGTAGTTTTCATCCTTATAAGAAAACTCACATTGAGCCAACCCTTGTGTTGCTGGTATGAACTGTCTCGATCTATATTGTCTTAATACGAGTAAAGGGGCATAACCGATAGCTCCCCAAATTCCGAGTAAAGGGACCCAGTCGAAATCACCACATCGATACAGGATCTCGTCGGGTACCATCCAAGGAGCTTTCCATTCAACGTCATCCTCCTGAAGATTTTGGAGAATCATCATCCATTTCTCTTCCGTGATGTCGTCTCGTCTTGGTGTAGCAGCTTGTTCCTTCAACGGGGAATAACCTTCTGAGAAGACTCGATAAGAGACATTTTCCACCTTCCAAAAGTGACTATGGAACCACACCAATAGTAGCTGTGCGCATCTGATGAACCTTCCCTCCCCTGCTCTTCGACATGCGCTTAGAGATCTGAAGGTTTCTGCCAAGATTGCCGGGATGGGCGTGACTCCCTTACTAAGCCGATCGAACAAATCAGAGACGGCCTCATCTACGTGCCCTAAAGCTCTAGGGAAAATTACCAAACCATAGATACCTAGAGCGAAGACATCCACTCTTTTCTTCACATCAGGGTGTGCCAATACTAAATCTCGCAAGCTTTTCCAAGGAACGCATTTACTGTCTCCTTTCTGTCGGATCCGGGCAGCGACCCACTGTTCGCTCATCCCTGTAATGCTCATCAATTTTTTTAATAATGTCGGGACACTAGCAGCTCTAGAATAGGCTTTGTCAATTTGAATCTTTGGACACCGAAGCAAGGTCGTATATTCTTCCACGGTGGGCACCAAGTCCACTTTTCCAAAAGTGAAACAACTGTAAGCAGGATTCCAAAATTGGGCTAGGGCTCGGAATAAATGCTTGTCTACTTTGACACCAAGTAGGTGAGGCAAGTCCCCGTAATCACGGTAAAACATCTGCTTGGTCCCGTCGTCCCATTGATCCCATATTTCCTTCATTTCTCGAAGATCATTTTGGATTACGCTGATACGGGTGAAGTCCCATAACTCTGATACGTACCCTTTTGCCAGACTATCGCCTTTCTCTCTCCACATCGTCTCAGCCCATAATCGTACAGCTGCATTGTCTTCTACTTTATCAAGAAACCTCTTTTCCATGATAAGCTTTCTATCTATACTGAACGTGAATCGACACCTCTTTTGAAATGAAAATGCCATGCAATCACAAACAAAGCAAATTAGATCTAGGATTTAAAGTAAACAATAACAAATACAGCATCTATTCGGTAAGCACTAGGGTCTAGAATAGCTCTATCTCGGTGGGTTCTTATGGCTCGCTATGTGTGGTTTGGTTCTAAAGTAAGGGTACCTGAACCAGCAGATTCCTCGATCCTCACCCATTATAGGCTCATATGGACTGAGTTCAGTTCAGGGGAATACATTTCCCTATGGCCATGCGGAGATGAAAATCTCACGAAGACATAGGTACGGATGTATCCCGGAAGCGATTCACTATCCCATGCGGAGGTGAAAACCTCACGAAGGCGTAGTTTCTCACTCCCACTTAAAAGGGTATGACCAGCGGTTATGCAATGCAATGTGCAGAGGTATAAAATAAAACACTGAACACGATAAAAAATATAACTCAAAACAAAAGAGATGCAATGAGAGGATCGTAAATTTAAATCGAATTTTCAACTTTCGACAAAAAGACAAGAAATAATCAACACGTGGCTTGACTCTCTTATGGATCCCCAGCGGAGTCGCCAAGCTGTTGACACCATTTTTTTGAATGAAAACGGGGTCGACTTGGATTAAAAAAACGAAAACGGGAGTCGCCACCGATCCTTTTTGATGAGGTGTGATCGGGTCACCTTGAAAAGTGGTTGTTTTTAATAAACGATTTAATTTTTATTAAAACAAAGATTTTGGTCTATGAAATTTAAAAAACGGGTTCGGGAGTCGGTTACGCACGAGGAAGGATTAGCACCCTCGATACGCCCAAGATTGGTACCTAGTTGATTAATTAGTGTCTTAGTGTCGAAAATTGAAAATTTGAAGAGTTTTAAAAATACGATCCTTAAAAGAAAACTCTGATAACGTGAATTGAAATATAAGATTCTCTTGTTCCGAAGGAATATCACATCCAGCACATTAGGACACGATACTCTAAACCATCGAAACCAAGATCACCTTATAGTTTAATGGAACCATATTTTTGAAGCTTTAAGAGGATATTTGGCTGTTTAGTCGAACGAGAAATCGAAACCCAGCACGTTAGGGCACGTTTCCTCGATTTTCCAAACGCGAAATATTGCCTTATTTAAAAGTTTAAAAAGGATATTTGGCTATTTGGTCGAACGAGAAATCGAAACCCAGCACGTTAGGGCACGTTTTCTCGATTTTCCAAACGCGAAATGTTGCCTTATTTAGAAAAATTCTCCTTTTGATGTTTGGTGTTAATGCTTGACGAAACAATAACGACTACGACGAGGTAAGCAAAGTAAAATGAGTAACAACAATATAATAGGCAAAATGAAATGACGAGGCGATTACATAAACAAAGCATACAAATAAATAAATAGAACTAACGTTTTAGAAAAAGCACAAATATACATGGATAAATAAACAAACACCAAATAACAATGATGACAATGAATACAATTATGTAAAATATATATATGTGCATGTATAATTTAAAACCATAAAATAAGAAATATGTATAAATTACAGAATATGAAAACATAGATAAGTATGTACATATATATAAAATCGGTAAATATTATAAAAATGTAAATGTGTATTTATATATTTACAAATCGTGATAATATAGAATATATGTATGTGGATTATAAAATATGTGAAATATACAAAAAACATTTTTAAGAGTATAAAATATATAAGTATGTATATGATGTAAAACATGCATAAATATATGTAAGTATATAAGAATTATGAAATGTGAAAAGATATATTTAAGTAGGTATAAGTACGTATATCTACATATATATGTAAAAAATAGAATATTAAAAAGAAGGGTGTATATATATGCGTAATATATATAAATACATATATAATGTAATGTTAAAATATTCACATAATATATAATAATAATGTTGAAAACATCTATTAATAATAAATATATACTTATATGTATTAAAGATATATTCATAAATACGAAAACATAGGTAAATATATACATAAGATGGTATAGAATTATGTACATGGAAATGTATAAGAACTATATCTAACTACTATATGTACAATATATTAAAATAGAGACATAATATACGTAGATAAATATATATAAAACAAATATGTGTAATATAATTTTAGGATATACGCGTAAATGTATATATATTTAAAGAATGCATTAGTGATATACAAATATACTAACAAAATAATGATATTAAACCCTTAATAATACTACATAACATATACAGGTTAGTATTAAGTAGAATAACAATAATAAAAATACTAAAAATATAATAATAGTAACGTTAATAGGATATATTAGTATGAATAATATTGAAATTAAAATAAATAATGATGAGAAGTAAAAGGGATGAAAATCGAAATAAAAAAAGGTTAGGGGGAATTTTAAAAGAAATATATAAAAGAGAAGGACCAATTGGAACACGCTAAAACACGGGAAGGATTAAGAGTGCAAATATCCTGTCCTCTCGAAACGCAGCGTTTAGTGGGGATCGAAATAAAAAATGCGCTTGAATTTTATGCCAATTTAAAAAGAATGAAAACCTGATCGCAAAAGTTTAGAAAAGCGGAAGGGTCATTCGCGCAATTAGACCCTTCCGCAAAAACACGCGGACCCTCCTCGTGGGTCAGGTCGGGTCGGTCCAACCCAGGGCAAAACGACGTCGTTTTATCCCCTGGGTCAGTTTCGCAAAACGTCGCCGTTTTATTAACCGTATAAAAGTTCAATTTCCTTTCCTGTTTTCATTTTAGCTGGGTCTTAAAAAAAAGGGGGGGGGAAAGGGATTTTTTCTCTCTGGGGAAGCCCAGAAACCGGCCAGGGAAGCCACCGCGCCGTCACAGCTCCACCGCGCCGGCCACCGTACACGGTGGCCGGAAATCGTCTTAGGTAAAAAAATTTCTCTCTCTTTTTTTGTATTTTATTATACGCATACATAGATGAGTGTAAATCTGAAAGAAGAAACGAGAAAATATTAGAGACCTTGACTTGTTTTGCCGTTGTCCTCTTCTTCTTTCTCTTTTTTGCTAGTAGCGTTTCCGATTTTAGGGCGTTTAAATATCCCCTTTTTGATATTTGATATATGCTACTTATGAGGTTTTAGCTTTTGTATATTGGTTGTTGAAATCTTTTCTGAGATTTTTTGAATTTTACACTGCTCGGTAAAGAGAAAAGAAAAAAGGCCCCCCCCGTTGTTCTTGATTTTGGCTTTTTAAAGCCGATTCATTTCTCTTGTTTTTTGTTTCTGTTTTGTTTATTCTTTGCCCCCATCCCTCGCATGCTGCTTTTGCCTTTGTTTCTGTCTCTGTTTGCAGGTCGTGGGCCGACAGTGGTGGGGTGTCAGACGGTATGGGCGTGGTGGCCAAGGCGCTTGGGCGGTGGCAGCTGCAAAGCATGAGGCTAGGGTTTTTTGTTTGGCTGAAAACTAGTATAGTTTTGGGCCATTCGGGCCTCTAAGGTTTTTTATCATTATTGGGCATTTGGATTGGGTCTGTTTTTTGGGTTAATTTTGTTGTAATGGTCTGTTAATTCTTTATTGGTCTTGGTCTATTTGGGTTTTATGGTCTGGGCCCGGGCAAAACTTGGGTCTTACATTAATTATAAACTTTTATAATTTAGATTTTGTATAAGTTTATAATTTCACATTTTTTGAAAGGATTAAATAGATTTTTTTTTCATTTTAGGGAGGTAAAATGCAATTTATTATATACAAATTTATAATTTAATAAGTTTAAGGGGATTGAAATATAATTTTTCATTTTGGAGGGTGAGGGCCCGTGCTTGCCCCCAATTTTGCATTCACCCCTACTTTAAATCAATTTGTTTCCTTTTATACCTGTGTTTTCCTTCGTTGGTTTACTGTTTACATTTTGTGAGCAAAGTGATAAAAGTTGACTAGTTGCCATTAGAAAACCCTAGATTGGACATAATCAATCTTAAAGGAAGGGGATGAGCAGAATAAAGACCTAACAAGTTTCGTGGTAGTTGGGAAGATCAAGGTAAAGAGAGTGCTATTGAAAAAGGATGCTAGGCATATTAATGGGTACACTATCCTGTGTGTCAAGGAAGTGGCGAAAATGTGGACCATGAGAGTGATTGAAGATAGTTCGTAATCAACTGTGGGGTTCATGATTCAATTCAAAAACTAGGAAGAAGATCTAGTCTTTTCGGAGAAAGATTTTTCCAAGACAATTTTTTTTTTGCTAAGCCAATAAATTTTATTAAAAAGGAGAAAAAGGTTTAGACACACCTCAAACACATATACCTTCAAGGTAGGAAGGAAAAGAACACCATATATACAATGCTTACAACACCATAAAAGCCTTGGAAAAAACACACACACACACACACAAACACCATGATAGAAACCTTAACCAAAACCATATACCACAAGCCTCCAAGCTTCCATAAGAGCTAACAAAACTACCAAAACTTAATACACCGCCACAAAATAATCTTACTCAATAACCAACTCCACTGTAGGGTACTCAAATCCAAAAAAGAATGAAGATGAAGCATAACAAAAACCTCACAGGAAGTATTACCAAACTCAGCAATACAACAACCAATTTAGAACCAAAGCAACAATTCACCACCAGCATGCACCTCAAACCCCCATAACCATCCAAGAAACTCAAAAATGTAAAGATCCATTTACCACACCATTCAAGCAGAAAAAGGAAACACTTGGTCATCATCATCATCCAAAATGGACAAATGGAAAACACAAAAGACCCTAAAATCCCTAACACCCCCTTTTTGAAAGCTTCATCAATCAATCAACCAAAAAGAAACTGACACCTATGTATGACACGATCAAATGACCGTCAAAAAAAGTAAAAATCTTTACAATGCCACAATCACAAAAATCTAAGACACCAAGAATCATACATAACTAGAAAAAAATAATAGACTTAATATCCAAACCGAATGTCACATACTAAAACTTGGGTTAGTAGAAATTAAGTAAGGGATTATCCAAGACCCCAATCAGAAAAATACGACTTAAGGATATTATCCTACTCACCCCTTGATTCACTATGGGTAACGGACGAGCCAACCCATCCAATAAACTAATCTCAAAATTAGCATTTGGACCATCCAAGACCCTAATCCCTAATAGAGTCTTGAACCACATCAATATTCTCAATTGCTACACGTATACAAATTTCCTCCATTTGGGCCCCAAAATTAGAAAAGTCCAAATTCAAATTCTTGTCACCCTCGATGACAACATCAAATTTCACAAGGTCCCTCTTTTCTTCGTATTCGATAAAATCACCATAAGTATTAGAATTATACCCAACCATTTCATCAACCCTAAAATCCAGCCTCTCAGCCAACATTTTACCTCTATCCTTATTACCAATTACCACATCATAATGCTTTTCATTGAATGTTTCATTTGACCCAAATTCAAAATCTTCCTTCCTCATTCATTCTATTTGTGACTCATCATCTCACGGTCTTCCTCTTGAATGACTATCAAAGAGGAAACGATGATAATTACTCAGAAGTTATGAGAGTTATAAATATTCGTAATTGCAACCTAGAAATGGAATTGGCATAAGCTTCATGAGGACAATGATTAAGAGGGTGGTCAATGATAGCTTGAAGCAGGCTTCTATGTGCCATGATAGAATAAATGATGGATCTGGGCTTCGATTAGGTATAAAAACCTTAATGGTTATCTTTATAATTGTGGGTTAATTAGTTATATTAGTAAGAATTGCTCAAAAAAGTTTGTTCTAGGGAAGAAAGAGATCTATGTAGGAGATATGGCCTTTAATTAAAGGTAACTCTAGTGAGAGAAATTGGTTATGATTTGAGGGAGAAGAGGTATTTAGTTTATTAAACTAGGAATTATGAGAGGAAATAGACAAAGGCAAAGGAATGATAGAAGGTAGAGTGTGGAAACCAATTTAAAGTTTTATAATTGATATTGAAATGGCATGAGAAATGAAATTGAGATAGTGAACTAAAAATATAATGTGAAATATGTTGTAAATATATGGAATACACGAGTTATGTATTCATGAATTGAATGTGGAATGGATAGTGTCATTGTTTAAATGATATGTGAACAAATTATAGAAAGCTATTATATATAGCAAGTGATAAAAATTGAGTATGGTATATAATGATGTATTCATGAATTGAGTAATGCATGGCTAATGTCATTGTATGAATAAATGTGATTTTAAATATTCAATTGTGCCTATAATTATTATGTGCATATTATATTGTTTTATCTTTAAATATTCAGATTATAAAAATACCACTGAGTTTTTACTCAACGTACGGTTTTGTTTTTCGTGCGCAGATTAAGTACAATGATTTTGAAGAGTTGTAATTGAGGTTGTGAACATTCATCTCATCACATCTCCAAGTGCCAAGAGGGTATGTTTCAAAGTTTTGAATAGAATGATATGTACTTAGGAAGATCAAGTGTGTTCCAAGTAGTAAGGGCTAAAATATAAGTTATAAAAATTTATTTTTTTAATGTTCAAATATATTAGTGATTAGCCATAATCACTTTGGCACCAAATGTAATATTCCTATATCAGGTTCCTTGGGTCGAATCGGGTATAGAGGTGTTACATTTAGTGGTATCAGAGCTTTGGTTTTCTGATTTCTAGGTAAAGAATGAGTCTAGAAGTACATGCCATATAGGATATATCGATGTGATGAGATATGATATCAATATTAGAAGTATTGATAAGTTTGAAAATCTGAATTGTTACTAATAAGGAAATGATTTTGAATTAGTTAGTAATGACTCAAGAGGGAAATAGATAAATACTGAAATTTGATAAAAACTTATTTTCTATCATAGATATTGGAAGAAATGACAATAAATCTGATATTGCTTGATGAGATAACAACTTTAGCACAGAAGGAGAAAGTTGATAGGATGATGAGAGAAATATAGGATTATAGAATGAAACCAGAAGAAGACATTGTTCAACACCTTATTACTGTAAATCGAAAGATGCAAGAAGTGTTATGGAAGGGTCATGAACTGATTAGAAAGAATAAAGTGAAATACTTGACCCTTAGAGGAACATTAATAGAACGAAAAGATCAAATGATTTTAGACCAACTTTAGAAGACATTGGTACCACGAGCTTATTGGAATATAGTTATATACTACGTGAAGTTTATAATCTCTCATTGAGCAAGGAAAATAGCGAGACAAAGCGTAAGTTCATGAAAGTTGACTGGGAAGCAAAATGTCTTTGACATGCCATGGATGGAAAAATTAGTTGTTAAGAAATTACCAAGAGAATTTATAGATTCAGTACTCGTTATAAAGATGGAAGATGAAGAAGATCTTGAGGAATTTCCAAATTGGATCGTAGAAGATGAATTTGAAGAGAATTTAGAACTTAATATAGAGAATTTTTTGGGGGAAGATACAGAATCAGAGATGGAAGAAAACGCAAAAATGGATTTAAGTGGTTAAAAGTAAAGACAAAGTAAAAGTTAGAGACTAGTGAATGTGAAGGAAAATGAGTATATATATAGTTGTACATGTACAAAATGAGAACTTAGAAAGTCAACGCTTTTGAATGAAAAGTTTGGTATATTAATATAAGGTTAGAGACAATAGAAATATGAGTAGTGGAATAGAATAGTAATATTTTCCAATTATGAAGATCAGAAAATGAATTTTTTTTAAGAAAGAAGTACAGAAAGAAATAAAGACCTTAGTTAAATAAATAATCAATATTAATAAGAGAATAAAAGAAAATAGAGGTTCTTGAATGAAGAGAATATAATAAGTCTAAGAGATTGATGATATATAATATTACAATGTATTAATAGAGATAAATTATAGTTAAGAAGCGTAATATTTTTGTTAAAAAAATGTGAAAATTATCAATCATATATTTTTAAGGTATAAATCCTAGTGAGAAGATGAATTGGAGATTTTCTTTAAAAAGTACGAAAAGAAGAAAAGAGAAAAGAATTAGGTAAAACAGTGATGACAAGTTCAATTCTATCACGATCAACTAAGAAAGGTAAAGAAGCTTGAGAATTTGTACTTGTATATGAACATAAAGAGCAAGATAAAATAGGGTCTTAGGTTATCTCCAAGGCAAGTATTAAAGGTTTAAGGAAAAGAACTATTTGACTTTGTGATAAATGCGAAAAAGAAATTCTCATTGAGGTGAATATTGGATATTTTCTAAAAGATGCTTTAAGTAAGACTCTAAAAGACATGGAATAAAGGATTGTTCAGAATTGTTGAGAAAACCAAGAAGTAGTCTGTAATGGGTATTAATAAGAGGATAAAATGAAAATAAAAAAAAATTCAAAATAGATTATAGAAGATAAGAATATAATTAACCATGAAAAATAGTGTAAGTACTTTAGAGAACATAAAAAAGGTAGCGAAATGATTTTAAGAATTAGTGAATAAAGAGCGATCTAAAGTGTGAAAATAAAAAGAAGAAGAAGAAGAAGAAGAAGAAGAAGAAGAAGAAGAAGAAATAGAAAAGCTGTAAATTGTGTAATAAAAGAGGCAAACTTTGGAAAGAACAGTTACCTTGAGGAGACTATTGGCAGCGGCCGGGCCAATAGATTTCTAAGAGGTCGGATTAAGAGTAATAACTCTAATCTATAACTGAGATAATCATTGTTTTCCTCGAAAAGAGAAATAAAAGAAAGGAAATGAAAATGATAATATAAAAGTATAACAAAGTAGAGTCTAAAAAAACAATGATAAAAGAATAGTGTCATGATTTGTATGAGATAGTTGTGATAAGAATAATAATAAAAATAAATGAAAAGAAAGGATAAAGAATGAATACAAATGATACGCTAGGTAAATTTGTGAAGAAAGGAACTATAGAATTATAAAGATGATTCTTCGCAAAGCTCATAATAGTCCTTTTGCTTTGCATCCTAGAGGAACGAAAATGTATTGCACTCTGTGAGAATTTTATTGGTGGCTAGGAATGAAAAGAGATGTGGTCGAATATGTGGCTAAATGTTTAACTTGTTAGTGAGTAAGGCAGAACATCAAATTTCCACCGGATTACTTCAACTTATTTCTATTTTTGAATGGAAATGGGATTGTTTCACAATGGATATTGTAACGGGGTTACCTTTATCGACAAGTAAGAAAAAAATACTATTTGGGTGATTGTTGATCGACTTACGAAATCAGCTCATTTTATTACAGTCAGGACTGGTTTGTCACTCCAAAAGCTTGCTGAAGTTTATATTCAAGAAATTGTGAGATTGCACGGTGTCCTTATGCAGATAATTTCTTATCGAGATCCGCGGTTCACTTCGAGATTTTGGAAATAGTTGCACGAACCTCTTGGTACACGACTTAATTTTAGCACAGCTTTTCACCCGCAGACTGATGGACAATTTGAACATGCTATTTAGATTTTGGAAGACTTGTTTCGTACTTGTGTTATTGATTTTGAATCAGGTTGGGAGCGTTACTTACCTTTGGTTGAATTTGTATACAACAATATTTTTCAATCATGTATTCAAATGGCTCCGTATGAAGCTTTATATGGTCGTAGGTGTCGATCACCTGTTTGTTGGATGGAATTGAGTGAAAGAAAAATAATCGGGTTGAAATTAATTAAAAAAATGGAAGACATTGTTAAGAAAATTTGAGATAGTTTGAAGGCAGCTTTTGATAGACATAAATCATATGCAGATTTGAAATGTCGAGATATTGAATATTTTTTTGGCAATAAAGTATTTCTTCAAGTATCGCCTTAGAAGAAGATTTTGAGATTTGGTTAAAAAGGAAAACTAATTCCACGATTTATTGGACCGTATGAGATCACGGAAAGAGTGTGACCAGTTGCATATCGTTTAGCTTTGCCTGTGGAATTGCAAAAAATTCATGATGTTTTTCACGTTTCAATGCTTAGAAGATATAGATTAGGCCTATCTCATGTTATTTCAACAGAGGATATTAAAGTTCAACTGATTTGTCATACGAAGAAGAATTAGTTAAGATTTTGGCACGTGAAGTAAAAGAGTTGCGTAATAAGCGAGTTCCATTAGTGAAAGTGTTGTGGCGTAGTCATAGCGTAGAAGAAGCGACTTGGGAACCGGAAGAGACAATGAGATTTCAGTACCCCTACCTCTTTTCAGGTAAATTTTGGGGACGAAATTTATTTAGGGGGGAGAATTGTAACAACCCGATAGTCATGAGTGTCGAAAAATATATTTTTGAGACTCCGTTTTTTAAATTAGACTCGTAAATATTTATTAGAAATATTTACGAAGTTAGTTGTGTGGTTAATTAGGTTTTGGTTAGGTGAATTTGTATCAATTAAGAGTAATTAGGTATAAGGACTAAATTGCATAAAGGGTGAAAGTTGAATTATATATTAAAGAAAAACTAAAAGGACTAAAGAAGCAATTATGTCATTTTTCTTAAATGAGGTGGCATAAGTGTATATTAAAAAATTTAAAGTAAAAATATATCTATGTTATAATATTATATAATATTAAATCTTAATGTTTAAGTATATATATTATATTATAATAATAAACGAAAAGAAAGAAAAAGAAAAGGGAGAAATGAGAAAAACGAAGGGACTTAGGGGTTTTAAAGTTTCAAGTTCAATTAGTTAGTCCATTTAGTCCATTTTTCTTGTAATTTTTATGTTTTTGGAATCCTGGTGTTAAATACTACCCGACTCATGTCGAAATTTTAGAAATTATTGAGTTTTTAAGTGTTGTCTATGTTGAATAATTTTAGTATTAGGGATTAAATTGATAGATTTTTAAGCTAGAAATGAAAAAGGATTAAATTGTAGAACAAATAGTAAATTTTGTGTAATAGGGACTAAATTATGAAAAATTCAAAATTTAGGAATTTATGTGAAAATTCGATAAGACACTAGGTGCTAATTTACTTCGGTTTAGCCAATGAGACACTAAGTGCCAAACTGATGTGTTGGTTAGATCCGTGTATCTGTTCGAGTCTGAGTCATGTTAATAGGGGTAAACATATAATTAAAGTTTTATAATTGATATTGAAATGGCATGGTATGAGAAATGGAATTGAGATAGTGAACTAAAAATAGAATGTGAAATATGTTGTAAATACATGGAATACACGAGTTATATACTCACGAATTAAATGTGGAATGGATAGTGTCATTGTTTAAATGATATGTGAACAAATAATGGAAAGCTATTATATATAGCAAGTGATAAAAATTGAGTATGGTATATAATGATGTATTCATGAATTGAGTAATGCATGGCTAATGTCATTGTATGAATAAATGTGGTTTTAAATATTCAATTGTGTCTATAATTATTATGTGCTTATTATATTGTTTTATCTTTAAATATTCAGATTATAGAAATACCACTGAGTTTTTACTCAGTCTACGGTTTTGTTTTCTGTGCGCAGATTAAGTACAGTGATTTTAAAGAGTTGTAATTGAGGTTGTGACCATTCATCTCATCACATCTCCAAGTGCCAAGAGGGTATGTTTCAAAATTTTGAATAGAATGATATGTACTTAGGAAGATCAAGTGTGTTCCAAGTAGTAGTGACTAAAATATAAGTTATAAAAAATTATTTTTTAATGTTCAAATATATTAGTGATTAGCCATAATCACTTTGGCACCAAATGTAATATTCCTATATCAGGTTTCTTGGGTCGAACCGGGTATAAGGGTGTTACAATACCAATATTCAAAGAGTAAAATGACCAAAATTTTAAAGAAACAATATGAGATTACCAATACCAATATGCATAAAGAAACTTTATATTAATTTTCATAGCCAACAAGCTAAACCTATATTTTCTCAATATTAAAAAAATGGATATATTATTAAAAAAACTAGTTGTGAACACCAATAATAACGTACTTTGCACATACATTGTCGAACTACCAGAGGAGGGGGAATTAAAAAATAAGAGGGAAGAGCATTATTTAGGAAAGAGTTAGGTAATGTGGTTGAGAACATTGTTCTTACTGATGAATTTAATAAGATAAGTCTCAAAATGAGGATTGAGTGATTGGTTAAAAGAAAATGTGAAGTTACCTAAAAAAGATACGTTTGATAGAGCTAAATTTGAATACAAATAATTTTAAAACTAAAAATTTAGTTGGAAATATTATAGGTAAAAAAGGGTGAGAGGAAGAAAGAGTATAAGGGTTAGGGAATAAGGGGGAAGGATAAAGGCAGAGGAAGGGGTATAGTTGGTAGAGAGAATAGCTTGATTGAGGTGCCTATATAGATTGGTGAATAAGGGAGTAAGCTTACACATGAAGAAGAGAAGTATGCTCATATAATTGAATCGAACTTGGATTGGCTCAACTACTCTATTAGGGTTTGTACATGTCGTGACATAAGAAGGGTATTTCCTTTAGGATTCATCGGCCATAAAGTCCTAGAAGTCCTAATTGGACTTGAACTCTTCCGAATTAGTTGATTAATATGCTCCAAATAAGAATATAACTTTTGCATATGACTCTCTATGATATCCTAAACTAGCCGAAAAGTACACAATAAAAATACAAGTATTAGGGAAAACTCTATCAAAATTTAGTGGAAATTTATATGAGTGATTTTCTTGAACTCGAATAAATTATATTTTTTCTTGAGTTTTGATTATATATATGTGAGATTATAATTGCAATCATCCAACAATTATAATTCAGCTCTAGAAGTTTATTTAGTTTCGGATATTCACATAAAGGCTAGTCAACTTCCACTCTTCTATGAATTCTCGTTTTCCGTCCTGTGTTCAATTCTTTGAGTTAAATTCCACTCTCTAAAGATCCGAGAGTTTGAGAATAATAAAGAAGATCATATTAGGTAGAAAGCTTGAAGACTTTGGAATATAGTTTGAAATGACTAGAAAAAATCTAGGCATCTCCTAAAACCCCTTTGCGATTTGAACTCTTCAACCTTGGAATAGAAATACTTTATTTGATTAGATTTATTAGTTTAGATATCACACGAAAGCTCATTTTAGAAAAAAATAATTAAAAACTCTGATACATAAACTTTGAGTAGTTTTATAAACAATTTTTTGACATATCCTCCCAAATCATAACCATCGAGTAGAATTTTTGGCAGGTGCATAAGCAACCTCATTATTGGATCTTCTAGTCCATAAGACCCCAATATCATCTCTTAGATGAATATACCCCATGCAATCATGAATTATGTTCCAAAACTTAGACCAATCTTCTTTAGTAGATCTAATAGTATGAAAGATTAACTGAGCATCAATAATGACCATCCCATCCGTGGTTAGGTTACTCAAGATCCATTGCAGAGCCTTCCTCAATTTTAATGCCTCAGCCATATAAAGCATAAACTACCCCTCAGCCACAAAAGAAATAACCTTGAACAATTCCCAATGTGTCATCATATCACCACACCTAAATGGTATCACCTTTCCTCAACAAAGTTTGCTACATCCACCCAACACTTCCAAAACCCCTTGTCCACTACCACCCCGTTTGCTACCAGTATAGTCGATGTTCTAGTGCCTATAGTTGGGCTCAATGCCAACCTACTGCCACTACCTTAAGAATGAGAGAGCTTGTGGAAGAACTATATTGCAAGGCACACCATTGTCACTCCAAACCAATTGATTTCTTGCCCACCATAGCTTCCAACTAATACCACAAAACTCCTCAACAATATACTTAGGGACACTCCCTGTCATCATGTTAAAGCAATCTAGATAATTAATGTTACTTCATTGAATTTGCCTTCTAGATATCCGTTCAGTTGCAACTAGAAGTCAATGTGAATCACTATCTCCCAAAAAAATAATCTTCAATATAGCCTTCAATATGGAATGAAATTTTCGAGATCTTCTTATTTTAGTCTTCTCAATAAAACGAATCTCTTCAATAAGAAAACTAGAGCACATGAAAGTCTTCAATATATAATTGCTTGACTTAATTCTTTCATATTCTGTCTTCAGTAAAATGTTGTTAAAAATCCTTTAAAATGTTTAATTAAATGCTCCAACAATTTTAGTCAAAAGATGTAAATCAAATATAACAACAAATGTACATTAAGTTGCAACTAGAATTGCATTTAACCCTTGTAACTAGCACTAACCACTTCCATCTATATCACTTCTTAAATCACCCAATCGATCCCAAATCATTTGAGCTTTAGTATAACGCATAGGAATTATCCTCCGAATATGCATATTTTTTTGCACCTATTATCACAATTAACTCCCTTCTAAGGAAGAATGTTTCTAAGGACTCGCAACATAAATTTTGAAAGGGAGATGTGTGACTTCAATTGACTGTGTCAACAGCCATCTTTCTTGGTTCATATTTTGGACAAGGATGAATTACCTGCCCCTCCTATTTAGTCTTCTATATTTCTAAATTGTTTAATCAATGATGTCTTTATCTCATTGCTCAATGTTAGGCCTGCTAGTTTGTTGTCTAAAGTTGTTCTGTGTAAACACTTATTTTTTATGAATATATTGGTTTTAATTAATTAAATTAACTACCCAATTCCTTTCAATTTCAACAGGTATATATTTTTTGTGGGTTTATAAATAGTCTCTTAGTAAAATATGATCAATATCAATATAGACTAGTGAGACTTTGGATTGTTTTCAGCATCACGTGTAAATTCGCCCTTCTTCCTTCTTTTATGAAAAGGGAAAAAGTCCTTGTAAACAAATGGTGGAACTAAAAAAATAATCAATAAGTTATTCATTTAAATTTGAACGTATGAAAGGAGTGACAAAATATTAAACTCAAAAAAATTTGAACCCATGTTTTGGCACCGCCCCAAATTTGACCTGGGTTCGAGTTGTGTTAGTCGCATTGCTGGTAGGGCTTTGCTCCCTTCTTATAATTCACCAAAAAAATAATTTTAAGTGATGGTACTAAAAGAAATAATCAAATGTATGGTGTAAAGTTGTTTAAATGATGGATTATCCATTTAAATTCGATATTTGGGAGGATTTGGATAAAATATTAAACCCAAATATAGGTTAACATAAAAGAAAAATAGATCTGTTTTAAATATGAGTTAAACTTGAGCTCTATCATTTAAAACCCGAGCTCAACTTGATCTACACATGTATGCAATACATTATTTTATTTTATTCTTATATATAATATATAGTTTATATCTCATAAAAAATTGAATCTATAATAAAATAAGTTAAATTATCTATATTTAAAGTTTTAATAAAAGAAAAACATATTAAATTAAAAAAGTCAATTTTTTTTGTAAAAGATAATATAAACAAACTTAAAACGAGATTAAGTTGGCCATTTACAAGTTTTGGTAGAATTGAACAAAATTTGAGACTTATATTTCAAATAGAGTCAAGCTTAGACAAATATAAAATATAATAATGTCATATAAAAGTCTAACTTAATTCATAAACATCTCTACTACAATTGAAATTTTTTTTATATAAATTAATTCTATCTACAAATTTATCCATCTTTATACTAAAAAAATATTTATATTTAAATTTTATTAATATTTTTATAATTCGATAAATCGTACTTTGATTCAAAAAATTAAAATTTTATATATCTCTACTTTATATTAAATATTATCAAAAAAATATGTATTAAAAAAAACTATCAGGTTTATTTTCAACGAGTTTAATATAAAATACTAAGTGAAGTTCGAATTTTAGAAATAACATTGTTAAAAAGGATAGTTACGAACCTCGAAAGAATTAATCTTTATAGATAGTAAAAATATGTAAAAAATATAGTGGTCATTGTTAAATTCATGTTATAATGTAAAATTACAATGAAAAATACTTATGTATTTTACTTTTAAAATTTGCTAGATATATGTTTTTACAATTATATACATGTATTATATTGTTTTAAAAAAATACAATAAACTAACAAGCATTGAGTGCAATAGTAAGATACATTACACTCTTAAAGAAATGACTCGAATTCAAACTTTGGGTTTTGATCATATCTGCTCTTTTTGATACAGTGTATAGAATTACCTATAGTCCCTCCCCAACCCATAAATAGGAGGATAATACGCTTCAGCGTACTCGAACCCACATCTTCTTGTATTAGCAACAATACCCATGTCAGTCGAGCTAAAACTCAACCGGCAAGTAAGTAATAATAATCGGAAACTTTATATAGGATAAAAGTCCCTACTAATAAAAAATTGTTTAGAATTTAAAATAAAATAATGTTTACAAGATTAAGCCGGTAGGTATGTGATCTTACCCTAAATTATTTAATTGGAGGGTTGGGAAATTAATAATGTATGACAAAATGGTTGGCTTTGCTTATTTTCTTTAAAATGGGCTAAATTAATTTTTTTCTATACAATAATTTCAGCAAATCATGAAATTTTAAATAAATAAAGTACTAAACAAGTTGTTTAAATGTATATGCATTACTTTACACGTTCATTAGTACATAAATAAGAGATTTATTCCATTTAAATTTTAAACCATCAACTTGCATGATTGCCTGCAAAAATATTCATATTATTCAATCAGAAACAAATTAATTTATAAATAATAAAGATAGATTCCGTAATGAGTAAGTTATTTACTGTAAGTACTAATTTGAAAGAAAAAAGGTCAATTTTAAGTACGAAATTAGGTTCAAGTACTTACATTGTAGAGGAGAGCGATCAATTTCATAATCGGAACGACCAACTTAACTAACTTAATATTTAATATATTTTAAATAAGACGATTCGATCAGGCCGCTTTATACCATATAAGTCGGTCAAGTTGGAGAAAAAATCGACCGAACTGGCCACATTAACTAATTGCTCACCCTTACTTATATAAATTTATGTATTTTTTTAAAAGACGAGTATTTGGTATAGTGACGGTGAAGGAATGATTTTAAAAAATAAAATATAAGCTGGTGGTGTAAAATAAAGGAAATAAAAACTAGGGGCGTAGGGAGGACGCTAACGCGGCAATCCCGTTCAACGCAGCGTTTTATATATAAAAGAATAATTCGTGGTCTCCTTTTATTTCTCATTACTCTTTCTTTCCCCTTTGAATAAAAACAGAGCTCTTTCCTTCCTCTCAAAGACTCAAACCAAACAGCGTAAAAGGAAATATGTTCACTCTTTTCGGAATTTAGTTTCCTTTTTTCCTCTTTTTTGTAAAAGTCCCCCTCTTTTTTTTTTTGTTTTGGTTTATTAAATCTGTATGGCAGCGACGACGTCGTATTGGTGTTACCAATGCAATCAGTTCTTCTTGATTTCCAACGAAGATCCGATTACTTGCCCCGACTGTGACGGCGGATTCATCGAAGAGATCGAAAACATGCCTCATGCAGCGCGTGCTCTCCACGCTGACTCCCGTCTCGTCGGCGGCGATGGATTCACCGCGATGTACAATAGCTCAACTACCCTTCGTCGAAGCCGGATGAACGGTGGCGATCGTTCTCCTTTTAATCCCGTCATCGTCTTGGCGTCACCTTCCGGGGAAAGTACAAATGTTGAACAGAGTGGGAGGGGGTTTGAGCTTTATTATGACGACGGAGGTGGATTGGGTTTGCGGCCTTTACCGGCGAGCATGTCGGAGTTTCTGTTAGGTCCTGGGTTTGACCGGTTAATTGAGCAGTTATCACAAATGGAAATCCACAACATTGGGCGTCACAACCAACCGCCGGCGTCGAAAGCGGCGGTTGAGGCAATGCCAATGGTGGAAATAGACGATACCCATATCCATAACGAACTGTTCTGTGCGGTATGCAAAGAACAATTCGAGTTAGGAACCAAAGTTTTAAACATGCCTTGTAACCATTTGTACCATTCAAACTGTTTACTCCCTTGGCTTCGGTTGCGAAATTCATGCCCCGTTTGCCGCCATGAATTGCCGGCAGCTAAAGGGGAAGAAGGGGACGGGAGTTCAAATTCATTGGATGAGACCCCCATGGGGTTGACCATTTGGAGATTACAGGGTGGTGGGTTCGCGGTGGGGAGGTTTTCAGCTGGAGAGAATAGAGAGTTTCCCGTTGTTTATACGGAAATGGATGGTGGTTTTAGCGGCGGAGGGTTGGTGCCGCGGAGGGTTTCATGGGGGAGTGGAGGGAGGGAAAGAGGAGGGTATCTTAGAAGGGTGTTGCGGAATATGTTTGGGTGTTTTAGTGGTTCAAGTTCTTCTCCTAGGTTGGATTCAAGGATAAGGAGAAGTAGTAGATCATTTTCCCTTTTTAGTCCTCCTTCAAGGAGAAGAGGTTGGGCTCTTGAACTTGATAATGCAAGATCTAGAAGTAGGAGAAGAAGAAGGTAATGGCTTATGATTTTGAACATAATTCACACAATGTACCAAGAGCCATAGAAAGTGGTTCCATTGAATGGGATGTTTTTTCTTATCATTGTAAATTATTGAGGAAAGAAAGGGGATGAAATGGCTTTCTTCTTTTCATCTCAATTCCATGATTTTGTGAATTGGGACAAAGTTTCAAACTCAGATAATAAAATGGAAGGAAAAAGCATATCTTTGATTTTTCTTTTTTGGCATATGAAATTACAATTACCATACAGTTTTAATCTCAAGTGTTTTGACTTCAATTTTTAATCTACTTCTTGCAAGTAGTACCTTTTTGAGTTTTTATTGCTCAACATCCAAGACTTCCTACTCATTCAATGTTTTTGACTAGAGGTGTTCAAAGTATGTCAGCTATGGGTTAGAAGTGGTGCTTAAAGTTCACTGCATTTCATGGTTTGGTTACATAATCTTATTTACTTTCTTGTTGACAGAAAAAGAAAATTATCAAGTTTGAATGTGTATTAATTAACCGTGCTTTGAATCAGTCTTGGAAAAAGAAACCAATGAGACCAATAGGAGTATTTAAGGAACAAATTAGTCTTTTTATTATTATTAAGGAGCAAAGTATCTGTGTTTCACATTCGTATTTGATTCAAGAATATATTGTACTTGTATCCTATGCCTAAGCCAAATTTGAGAGACATACGAATCAGGTAAGTTAGTGGTGGAAGTGGAGTCCTTGCGTGGGGGACTTCTTAAAATATATTGAGTGAGACAAGAGAATCGAACAAGGTCACACATAGTGAGTTAGTGAGCGAGTGAGTCTCTCTCCCAGTCATAGCTTAACTGTAATGTTAAGCTGATTAACTGGCCACTATTGTCTTTTCTAGGGTTCATGAGAAGTTGACAATTTATCTTCAAAGAGACTAATTCATTGGAAGCATGAAAGTTAAATAATTGCACATGGATAAAGCTGTACATGTACTTCTTCAGTTCTGAATGCTAGAAATTTATTCGAGTGATTTCATATTTTATTGAATATTTTGTTTAAGTCGACTGAGTCTTAATTCGATTGGCATTAACATTGTTGCCAATATAAAAAGATGTGAATTCAAGTGCATAAAAATGTATTATCCTTTTATTTATGGATTGGAGAGGAATTATTGGTATTTCTGGGTATTGTGTCAAATTTTTGAAACCTAAAGAATAAAAGGTTACTTTCTTTTCCTTCATTTCCCAGCATCCTTCATCTTGTCATACTCAGTTTCAGTTTCCCTAGTTACAAACGCCTTGGTACGCCTTTGAGTTGCAGGGCTACTATTTCCAACTCTTCAGTCGCAACATTTACACCAACAATTAGCTTACATTGCTTTCAGCCATAGCAACTTCATCAACAAAGTGTCGAGCATCAGGGTCAACTTCAGATGGTTGAGACTCAATGATGGAATTAGTAAGCTAATCAAGATTGTGATCTTGGTCAGATGTGGAGGCTATGATAAGAGAGGTGTGCCACATTACTTCTTGCTTAATTTAAGAGTAAGTAATAGATACAAGTTTAGTAGACCAAATAAAATGTGTACTAAAAATCAACATCTTTAAAGTATAAGTACCATAATAAAAAAATTTGCTATTATTAAGGGCCAATTTTTTCTAATCAATTTTGTTGGTTGGGAGAGGAGCTTAGTTTGACGATTCAATGGCTAATATAAATTAAGCTTTCGGCCGAAATGAGTTAAATATTCACAAATTAGTCTCTATAATTTAATTTGTATATGCTATATAAAAAGAAAGGTAAACTATAAAATAGTCATTTTTGTTTGTCTTATATTATATTTTAGTCATTTACGTTATTGTTTTGTTACACGAAATGGTCACTCTACTGTTAAAATTTCGTTACATTCCTAACGACAGTCCTATATGATAGTCCAAATAGATTTTATTCTAAAAATATATAAAAGTAAAATAAGACAATAATAGTATGGTTTATGGGCCAACTTGAGTTAGGTAAGTAACCCAGCCTTTGAAGTCTTCTATTCACAATTGGTTCAAACAATTAGGTTTAATTAGAAATGTAAAATTAGTGACTAGACCTGTCCATGGGCCGGGCCGCCCGGCTCGATGGTCCGCCCGAAATATGGGAAGGTTCGGGTAAAAATATAGGCCCGAAATATGAGCTTGGGCAAAAAATGAGGCCCGTTTAAAAAACGGGCCGGGCCTCGGGCACCACTTTTTTGGCCCGAATATAATAAATATATTTTTTTATTTTTAATTTTAAAATACTTTTAAAATAATTTTTTTATTTTTAAAATAATTTTTAATGTTTATTTTAAAAATGGGCCGGGCCAGGCCGGGCTCGGGCTTATGATATTTTTCCCGTGCCGGGCCCGGGCAAAATTTCAGGCCCATATTTCGGGCCGGGCCTGGGCCTAGGAGGAGGGCCGAAAATTTTTTCGGGCCCGACCTGAACCCGGCCCGGCCTATGGACAGGTCTATTAGTGCCCATGTCTTCTAATTTTGTGTAAAAAAACCTTAATGGGTGTTTGGTTCGTTAAATGTAATATTACGGTTACATTTCAAAATAAGATTATGGTGTTCAGATTGTCAATGTTCCGATCATCTTGTAATTTCACATTATGGAATAGTGTCAATATACCGTAATATAGGGTGTAATCTCATTACAGCTCATTCCTTAAGTTATCTTAAATTATGGGCATAATCTTAAATTTTGAACCAATTTACCTTTTGTTTTTATTATTTTAATCAATTCAGGATTTTTTAAAATAAAATTTAAAACTAATTGAAAACAAGCAAACAAAAAATTTAACAACGAACCAATAGATGCCATACATTGCAATTAAAATTATTATATTTTATTTAATAATTTATTAATACATTAATTACGATTATAATTATAATTATGGTTGGTGCTGCAATCACTTTTCATGAATTATTATAAATATGATTTAAATAAATTTATTTTAATATCACATCTTTTACTTATTAATTTATAAATTGTAATGAAAATTAAAAATTATAATAAATTATAAAAATTTTATAAAAATTGAGACAAAAAAATATTAAAGGAACTAAACTTGTAAAAAAAATAAATGAGTAAAATGTGCTTTTAGGTAATATTACATTTTATCAACCAAACACTTTGATATTATATTCCAACAAAATGAACCAAGTAAGATAATCTCACATTCTACCCATAATCTTATATTTTCGTAATCCTATTATGAACCGTAATCTAAGATTCGACTAATCAAAATGTAACCTAAATGTATTAACCATATGATATTTAAATTTTTAAATTTTCATTTTCATTTATAATTTATATTCAAAATATCACCTAATATAATTTACCCCGGTACTTGTAAAATTAAAATCTAAGACATGAAACAAAGTGTAGAGGATGGATAGGATGTACACGTAATCCACTAGAGTTGGGAGAAGGGGGGTACCCAACAAAGGCCAAAACCCTTTGTGAAGGAATGGGGTCCCATTCCCCATATAGTTCCAAGCCTACCCATGTGACTTATGGTCCCATTTGGAAGGTAGCTTGCCAACGGGGAGGTGACAAGTGGTTTACTTCCAATTTCAGGGGTTTATCATACTGCTCGAGCTTACGGTCATGATGTGACCGTTGACCAAACAAGGACCTAAAGGTTCTGCCCTATTTCCTAGACCTTTTGTCCTATATAAAGGAAAAATTCTCAGAGTTTAGGGATAGATCCGCAGTAGTAATGGCTTTGGGGTTAGTTTATTTTATTTCTTTTTTTTTATGTTTTTTAGGGTGAATTTGAATGATAGTGCGGTGTGTTTAGTTTACTTTTTGTCTCACGCTACAGTATCGCTATAGTATCTAATATCACCGCCATCGCTGTTTTTACACTAACTACAGGTAAACGTACCGTCCATCCAAACTCACCCTTAAACATCTTATTTGGTTTAGAACTTTGAGATTAAGATTTGAACCCAAATCTATTAACCCCTTTTATCTAAAGGTTAGAGATGCATACATTTAATGGATACAATGGCTGTTTCCCTGAAACTATGGACCACTTTATTACCAAATTTGATCCAAGTGATTCCTTTTTATTCTTTAATCTTTTGTTTTGCCAAAAATAAACATCAACAAAATAACTTAACATTTGAATTACAAAAGTAATATATAACTAGTTATGAATTTCAATTATTAGATTAAATGTAGCTTTTCATCTTTCTTATCAAATAGGAAAATGTTGATATTAAAATTTAGGGTAGGTTTGGATAGACGGTGTATTTATCTACAGTTAGTGTAAAAGCAGCGGTGACGGTAATATTAGATAATGTAAATATACTGTAGCACGAAACAAAAAGTAATCTAACCGCAAAATACCGTATCGCCCATCCAAATCCACCCTTAAAGCATTACGATAATTTAGTTTTTAACATTTACATTTTTTTAAAAATTAATTTTTTTTTATATTTGACCCTTAATTGTTAAAAAATAGTAAAATTTAACTATCAACCTTTTAAAAGAAATTGCTATTTTTCAACAAAAATATTGACTAAAATGTTAAAATTTTAAATATGGCAGCCCACGTGACAATCCACGTGTATTTATTTTTTATTTTTATGACTTTTAATATTTTTTTACCTTTTTAAAAATATTTTTATGATATTTAAATTATTGTGGGCATGACATACATGCCTTTTTTTTATAAAATGGGGTTTTAGGTTCCTTAAAAGTTGGAGAAATTTTTTTTAGGTCCCTTAAAAGTTGGTAAAATTTTATTCTTAACCTTTAAAAGTTAAAAAAAAATTTTGGACCCCTTAACAATTGAAAAATAATATTTTGGACTCTGTTCAACCTTGGGCCCTGGGCGGCCGCACCTCCAGACGACCCCTAGGGCCGGGCCTGATGACATATAAGACAAATAGTATTAGTTCAGCATAAAATACACACATACTTTTACACAAGTTACCACGTCAATATTGTTAAAAGCCTAATATTTTAGTGAATATTTTCATTAAAAAAATGATTTGACTCTTTCGAAATATTAATAATTAAATTTTTTTAAAAATGGAATTGAAATATATATATATAAACATTAATACTAAAATTAACATTATCTCAAAATTTAATAGCTTGATAGCTTGTAAGTGCATATTGATATACACTTTGGAACAAAAAAGAAAGGACAAAATCTTGACTTAATGGGATGGAAATTCTGTATTTTATATATGTTATGGTCACAAGCTAAGATTCCATAATCAATTAGCTAAAGAAAGAGAAAGATTTGGTTGCATATAAATTAGGGTAAAAGAAGGATATACACAACAAAAGGCAAAAATGATTTTATCATTGTAATCCAAAATGTAATGATCAAAAAATCAACATGTAAATATAAATCAAAGATATTAATCATCTTTGTTAAGATTTGTGGGGTGACTTATGTTTTTTTCCCCACTTTTTTCTTTGACCTATTGAGGCCTAGGCCACCCTATAAATTAAAGTGTACAAATTAGTTGCCTTTATATATATATATATTCTTCCTCCAATTTCTCTCTCTCTCTTTTTTTTTTTCAATTTTGTTGTTATAATTTTAGGGACCCATTTAGCATGCCAACCTAAAAATTAATCATTTAATGTTCAAATCTTGATCTAGTTATTGACTAATGTTTCATTGATCACCTAGAAAATGCATGCCATGAAAAGAAAAAATTATGAAGAAAAGAAGGTGGTTCTTTGACCTAAATTTATTTATGAGGAGGACCCAAAAGAAAGTGAGAGGAGATAGAAGAAATCAATGCAATTGAAACACTAAAGCCAAAAAGAAAATCTTTTTGTACCAATTTGTCTTAGCCCACACAATGGACATTTGAGAGGTGATAAGTTCTTATCAATAAATCGGCTACCAAGAAAATTAGTATAGTTTTGTGATTATTTTTTTTGAATGATTATACTAGTAAAAGAATCTTAATTTTATCTTTTTTTAATAAATAATTACATGTTTGATTGTGGATAGAGAACGAAATTTGTGAATTATTCAAGTTTTAAGCTGCCCATAAACTCGTTTATCTTTAAATTAAAAGATAATATGCGCTTAAGCACATTTGAATCTATACTCTTTTTATTATTGCAACGTTTAAGACTCAATAGAAAATTTTGTGGAATCATAAAGCAATGTAATTCTACTTGTAAGATTGGACGAGAAGGCTAGATCATTTGATACTTAATTTATTATGCATAATTGATGTGATAGGATATCTTGAAGGTTGGATTGGTCTGATGATGATGATGATGGCACTAGAGTGCAATTATCGACAATTTATCAATGCAATCTATCTCTAATTTTGATTTTAAAGCTTCTAACGTTGCAATAGTTATTGTCGGTCGCATTTCTCTATGCAATGCTTAAAATTACTCATAATCTCTCATCAACCCTTAAATAAGAGAAGAATATATTTCAGCGCATTTAAATTTACGTTATTTTACATTGACAATAATACCAATATGAATTAAGTTACAACTCAGTCGTAAAAAATAGTGGAAATTATTATAATAGATTTCAATGAAATAGAAAAAATAATTTATTAATAGACAAACTTTTTCATTCCCAAAGTTATAAAAAGAAAAAAAAAAGAATGTAATAATAAAACTGTAGATGACTTGTTTTAGTACTGAAAACTTTATGATTCCCAAAGGGGTTTTACCATTTTTTTAGAAACGAATGGTCAGATCAGATCCCATTCAGTAACCCAGCTGTATTCTTTTCCTTTTGACATTAATACCCTCTTCATTCCCCTATATTTACTACAATCATCCATCAAATCCTTAAATAAATTTAACACTGAAAACCATAAAATAAAGTATATATTATCACCATTTTAACTTACTAATATGTCCCTTTTGAGTGGTGGTCCATGACTGGTCAAACCACTAAGTAGCAGGATAATTTGGTCATTTGGATTTCTTTTCGACAGAAACTTTGAGAATAGTGTCCATTTACTTCTCCTTCCTTTTCTTTCTCTTTTACTTCTTTACGGGTGAGTTGGGTGAGTTTAGATTGACGATAAAATATGTTTATCTTCTTTTTTTGTATCCTGTATTTCTTAAATTAATCAAAGAATTTACTGCTACTTTTATAATATAAGTTGATGTACAAAAATAGAATAAAAATGGCATCTTCACTCTCCCATGTTCAAATGTGACTAACTTGAAAAGAAATCAAAATATCATTGAAAAATAATAAAATAATAATGGTCTATGTAACCAAATTAGCACCCAGATCCAAACCAGAACAAAACTTGCATATGAATTTTTTTTTTCTTTTTTACTTTCTTAGATCTCAAAACTATAGAAAAACCTAGAAAAAAAAAGAATACAGCAAACATGAAGAAATAAAAATGGAGAAACCTATACTTTGATGATGATCCCTTCTAATTTATATTAATATTTTGAAAGCAAGTCACATCAGAAGAAACCCATAGCTCCTTATATGGAGAGAGATTCAAAGAACAACTCTTTATATACAAGTGTAAATATATATATAGCTTATGATGTCTACTTTCTTCTTCTTCTTCCTTCTTGCTTGGATGCCATTGATAAACCTCTAGCTAGCTAAAATTAACTCAGCAAAAAGAAAATGGCAAAAAAAAAAACCCATCACAAAGGAAGGTTTTTTGGTTCAAGAATCAGTGTAGTCACGCCAGCAAATAAGCATGGTAACACAACGCCTCATGATGTAAAAACGAGCCCTTTGTTCTTTCACTAACCTCGCACATTTCCTTGTGAAAGCACATCTTTTATTAGAAGAGTTCTTGACGATGAATGATGAACGGCTCCTTATTGATGATGATGATGAAGAAGTTTCTTTCTTTGATAACTTCCATTTCTCATCCAAGTAGAAAGTCGGTGGTGGTGAAGTAGAACATGTTGTTGTGAGACTTGAAGCCATTGATGACAAGGTTTTGAAAAAGGATCAATGGAGGTCCTTTTTCTTTCTGGATTCTTTTTTGAGTTCCCTTTTGGAAGCTAAAACAGTGCAGTAGATTGTTGCAGCAACAAAGAGTAAAGGTAGATTCTTTTGTGGGGGGTGCGGGGTGGGGGGGGGGAGGGAGGAGGGGGGGCTGAGAGATAATGAGAGAGTGAAGAAATGGAGTGACGGGTGAGTATTTATAATAAGTTAAGAAGGAGATGAAATAGAAAAGAAAATGGAGAGAGAAAGGTAGCATGTGTGTGTTGCAGTGGGTATCACCTCGGCTTCTCTGCCTCGATAGGCCCACCAAATAGTATATAATTCTAAACGTGTAGATTTCAATAAGCATGTAAAATATTAAGCTTTTGTAGCATCTAGAGGTGTTAATGAGTTTTGGAGTAAGTTTAAATTTTAAAGTTGATATTGGTTGATATATTTAGAGATAAAGTTTGGTTTTTTAGTTGAAATAGATAAGGGTGTTCAATCGGTTAACCGACCTGAACTACTATTATTTGAATTAATTGACTTTTTTAAATTCTTAACTGTTAACCGAACTAATTTTTTTTAAAAAATTAACAGAATTGAAATTTTTCAGTTAATTCGGTTGTTAACCGAATTAATTGAAATATATATTTTTTATTTTTGGTTAAAATAAGTATAAAACATATCAAAAATTAACCGGCTTAACTAACCGATTAATTTATATTTCCAAAAAATTTAACCGAACCAACCGAATACTTATATATATTATAATATTATTTATTAAATTCGGTTAATTAGGTTAATTGACCGATTTCGAACCGAATTAACCGTTAACCAAACTTCCAAAAAATTATTAATCGACCCCCGACCGAATTAATTCGGTCGGGGGTCGATTAACCGAATTAATTTGATTTTACCCGAAATTTGCACACCCCTAAAAATAATTGTCATAATTTTAGGTAATAGTCGGTTTTAAAGAGTTGATAGATTTTAGAATAAAATTATTGGACCATTTATTTAAAGATATTTAGAAGTGTAAGGCTCATTCATTAAAGATTTAAAAGATTGACTTCTTGCGACCTAAGATAGATTACTTGTTGAGTAAGGAAAGCCACTTTTCATATTCTGAAAGCATTAGATTAAATCGAAACTCTTATGGAAGTAGTATCTTGTGTTGATTTTTAACCTTCTTTATATAGAAGTGATCAGATTATAATTCTTATATAAACAAAACTTAAATACTATATAAGCTTAAGTTTTACCTAGGTTAAGATGAACCACGAGTTTTGAGAGTTTGATAGAGTACAAATTTGTTGAAGTTAGCAATAGGAATGTGTGTATTATTTCTAAAAGCAATCAAGGGAGTCTTGAGTTGCAAAGTTAAGCTTCCGAGGGGGAAGCTTAGAGGGAGAGTGGTCTAGTCTTTGTACAATGGTGATGTTGCTAAATTGGTGTCATTGTTTGTATTGTGAGGAAGATAGTGGAACAATGCTCTGGGCAAGGCCCTAAGGTTGAATTATGTAAACAATCTCGGTATTCTTTTTTTTTCGCACTTTTTGTTTCGTGGTTGAAACTTTGGCCATAATTTCAAGCACCATTTTAGCCATAGTTTCGTTTTGCCAAGCAAATACCCCATTCGCTTTCACAGTATTGTTAGGGGGGTTTTATATAATAGAATTTATGTTATTCAAGTTCGGTTGGATAAGAAACTTAATTTTCAAATTTTGTTAACCTCCTTTCATATCCATAAATTACTAATCCTAGATGTATTTTAGGTTTATCCATATTTAAAAAAGAGAAGGGATCTACTTATACCAGTGTAAAATGTAACACCCCAATTTTTTAAAATTTTGAATTATTAAATTATGTCAAGTAAATTGATATGTTTTAGTGGTTAAGTACCTTGGATGTGTGTTTTTGGTCTTATGTTTGATTCCCTTCTCTTTGGAATTTTTTTTCCATTAATTTCGAAACTATGTTTGACTTGGTTCATAAGAATTATCCTTAATTTTTGTAAAATTGTTGACAAGAATGAGTCTATTAATTCAATGGTAAGACGTCAACTTACTTTTTAAGTCCCGTGCTTGAATCTTGTGTGAGTAAATTGAATTAAAATCATAGTTAAGTTTTATGATTGATACGAATATTAAAATAATTTATTTTATTAATTCAATCTAATTATTTGATTAAAATGTTTGCAATATAAGATGATTGAGCATATGAAATACCAATTTGTCAAATTTAATTAATTCTTATTTTTTCATTTTTGATAAATCTAATAATAGTTTTCCAATACGTTGGTGCATGTTATTGGCAATTAGAATATTATGATTTTTAATGCGTATTGTAGAGTAAATCACAGAAAAGGATTGTATTGAAATATAGTAATTTTCATCCATAATTTTTGTTTAACATGAATTTTTAATTTTATTGAGATATCAAAATTATATAATCCATGGTCTTCTTCATCAATGGGGAAATGGAAAGTAAATGTAGACGGTGGCCAGAACTTGGAATACGGAATAGGTATGGAGGGCGGCCTGATCCGAGGTGCATTAAGCTCGTGGTGCTTGGGTTTTAAGGAATATTGGGTTGTGCAATGTTTATGAGGCGGAGCTTTGGGGTATTCTTAATGGTCTTGAACAGGCTTGGGAGCATAGCTTTCGTGATCTATTGTTAGAAACAGATTGTTTGGAAGCATTGCATCATGTTAAGGGTACTCTGATAATACATCAGTCAGACCCATATGTCACCCATGCCATCTGAGACCTGTTGCCTCGAGATTGAGATATTATAATATCAGGCATGTATATCGAGAATACAATAGGATGGCTGATTGCTTTTACTCTTGGCCTTTAACCTCCTGAATTTTGTTTTGAATGTACTACACTAAGATGCTAATAGCTATGGCCACAAAATGAAGCAAATAAGTGTAAGGGGGGTCCAAATAAGTGTGAAACTTTGTAGTACAATAATAGAAGTCCCATGTGATTATTTTCAGTTACAGCATGCATTATATATACTTTATGTGACCTCAAACAAGTGTATATAAACAAAGCAAATCAATGCTTTATTCTAACCTTAATACTGGAATACTTTGCTCATTCCAAAAGAAATTGTGAGGATCAGCTAAAGTCTTCACCCGAACCAGTCTATTGAAATTATGGTTGAAGTATTTCAAACCCCATTCGCTTGATTCCACATAGCTTGTATTTGGGTAACTGTTCCTCCCCAAATCAAGATCCCTGTAATTGAAATATGCAGCCCTCGGTGCTGTTGAGACATAAGGTTCCATGTACTTGTACAACCTTCTCATCCACCCTATGCGTTTCCCTGTTTCCTCTGCTACATCCCAACTAATCATATATTGTATCCCATATAAATACTCACTTCTATAAGGAAATGGAGTTGCCGAACTCTTTATTTGCTTCATTCTTCCTCCGTAAGGCGTTAATATCAACACCGATGTCTCTTCCTCCACTACCATTTTAAATAGTCCTTCGAGCCCCGTTTTGGGGATTGCTTCCTTTACGTAATCGGACTTGCCTTTGAACGACTGCGTAGATTGTGTTGTCCTGTTGAGTAAAACGTCTGCGGATTCTGCAATTGAGTAGCCAGCAAAGTAAAGGACGGATTGGATCCAACTCATTTCAGTGCAGTTTTCTTGAGTTACGCCTAGCTCGGGGAAACTACGTTGTATGGAAGAGAGGAGTCTTTCGGTAGTCCCAAGAAACAAGCAATCGAAAGAAACTTGAACGGTTGGGTTTTGGTTTGAATTCGGATTAGTAACTTGTATAACTGCATGGACGAAAAGGTCATGGTGAAACTTATATGCAATGTTTTGCCACTTCTGGACAAGTTTGGTTGCTCCTTGTTCCAATGACTTTACGGTTTTAAAAACGGTTACGGTCGGAGGAACACGAACCAACTTAAGTTTCCATGAGAAAATAACACCAAAGCTCGCTCCTCCACCGCCTCTGATGGCCCAAAACAGATCTTCTCCCATTGATTTCCTGTCAAGAACATTTCCATTAACGTCGATCATCTTGGCGTCGATAACATTGTCGGCTGCTAAACCGTATTTTCTGAATATCGTACCGAATCCACCTCCACTGATGTGTCCCCCCACCCCTACAGTGGGACAACTCCCCGCAGGGAATCCATGGACATTACTTTTGGCAGAAATACTATAATATAATTCACCAAGAGTTGCACCAGCTCCAACCCATGCATATTCATTTTTTATATCTACCATGACAGACCGGATATGGAAAAGATCTATAACTATAAATGGAACATCAGATATGTAAGAGAGGCCTTCATAGTCATGTCCACCACTTCGAACTCTAACATGCATGTGATGTTCCTTGGAACAGATTATGGTTGCCTGGATATGATCTTCGTTGTAAGGGGTAACCAAGTAACGTGGTTTCGAAGCATTCGAAAACCGTAAGTTCCGTATGGAAGACTGCAATATGGATGAATATTGAGAACTGTTTTGGGTGAAGATAACATCATAAGTTATGTTGGAAGGTGGTAAATGAGATGAAAAGCATTGCTGGAAACTTTGGTCTGTTGAAGAGCAAAATGAGATGCAAAGGAAGAAAAATAATATTGACATCCCGAACTTCGGACTCGCCATCTTCACATCACCCTCTTTGACCTCCCTTTCATAAGCTCGAGTGATTTTTCCGACCATCGTCCGTGACTCAATCCCAAAGTCAGAATAATAATATATAGTATATAGCACTGCCACCCACATATATTTTTTAAAGTCATTAAGACGCCGAGATTGAATTTATGATGTTTGGGTAATAGAAAAGAAAATTTCAAAGCAAATTTTTAAGGTTCTTAAATATATACCTAAATTGATTATGATATGTGACCCAGATTTTAGTTAAACTAAATAAATAATTCGATTAAAGCTGTTTATTGAATAGATTTTTGATTTTAGATATTTAAATATTTAAATATCCATTACTTCTATATCCATCCAAAACTAAACCTAATTAAATTACTCAAATATATATACTGTATGGTACTGCCACCCACAGATTCTTAGAGTTCATTAAGACGCTGGGAAGATGGATTTGAAGATGGTATTTGTGAATTTTACGCATGAGAGAAGAAAATTTCAAAGCAAATTGGTTATTTCCATGTGAATGTAGGAATTTTCTTAAATATATACCTAAATTGATTATGATGTCTAAGAGTGACCAAGATTTTGGTTAAGCTAAATAAACTGAGCTAATTCAATTAAAGCTGTTTTCGATTTTGAATATTTGAATTGAATAACTCGATTAAGCATTATATAAATCCAACTTAGTCCAATATTTAAATATCCATTACTTTTATACAAATCAATCCAAAAATAAAATAACCAAACCTAATTAAATTACTCAAATATAAAATCAATAACCAAAAATAAAAAAAATCCAACCTATTAATTTATAAATTAATTCAATCTAAATATAAAAATATAAAAATATCAATTCAAATATCCAAAATTATTCCATTGAGACTAGAATTTTATCACAATGAGTCTGATTAAAAAATCGGTTGAATCGATGGTTGAACCGATTTTTAATATTTCTTTAAATTATTATAACTATATTTAAATTTATAAATTTTATAATAATTTATTTAATTAAATCAATTAACGAAACCAATCAAATTTAAAATTAATATTTTGTGCAATTCAATTTTAAAAACCTTACAAATTTGTCAAAGTAGTAGCAAAGATGGAATTAATTGGCCGGCTTCACAAGTAAATTAAAACAAGGACTTTGAAATTAAATTAAGATGGAATTAGCACCTGGTTTTGTTGCTTGATGGCATTGATTGGCCGCCAACACCTGCATGTGCAAAGAATCAAACGTTTTTATCCATAACAATGGAATAGTCTATCCAAACTTAATGAGCTTAAAATTACATTGTAATTTGTTTTAAAGAGAAGTATCTGCTAGCGCTGACCACATATAACTGGTATCCTATGTAGAAACAAAGATACATACATAAAATGTATACAAGTAAACATAGCAAACTAGCTGTTGTTTATCAAGGGATGACATACAAGAATTTTAAAAGAAAATATAGTGCAAGTTTTTGTGAAAAAGAGTCAATTGGCTCATTAGCCAGTCTGCAATTACCCCCAGTGGCTACACATAGAATAATAATGGCTTGGGTCTAAGATTAACAAGAACTAGTAGCATATCTGGAGCCACTCTTTTTTTTTTTTGTGATTTTATTGGACTTTATCAAGTTGAAAAATCTGCAAAGGTACTCTTCTATTAGCACTATGCATCATTACTCTTCATCAGATGATAAAGTGGTTTAACATAGCTAGAACAATTTAATTACAGCCAACTCCATATCAGCTTCAAGTCTCTTTCCAAAGTACCACTAGATATTCACTATTTAGTTACTTGCTGCCCTTGGTGAAAAGATAAAAAGTAAAATACAAAACACTACACCAAGATTACAAGAGAACGACACATCTATTGCTAAGGGTAATGACCTTGGTGGATTTTGTGAAGATCATGGTTTTTTCTGTGCTACTACCTCACTATGCCTGGATAGCTCTGGAGGTGATGTTCAAAAGCTGGCTGTTAATGAACTTTTTGAGGTTGCATCGAATGAAAGCAAAAGAAGTCCCTTGATATTGTTTGTGAAGGACATAGAGAGTCTAGAAACAAAAATAGGAGACTAGCTTGCTACAGCAAAAACAAGCATGACAGATCTTGTATCAAGGTTGAATCAAGAAGTTGCACTTAGACAGTTTCGAGAAACAAAGGTCAAGGATTTGGAAGTGGAACTTAAAACCAATAGAGAGTATTGTGATGAAAACATGCAGCAAGCTGTTTTGTTTGAAAGAGAAAATTTTACTCAAATACAGTGGAATATGGAGTTAGTTTGGAAGCAATGTTTGGAGATGGACGTGAAATTAAAGAATGAACAGGACGAAAGGGCACATATTAAGTCATCAACGTTTTTAATCACGGAGAAGAGGCTGCAAAGAGCTAATCTAGAAAATTATGCTGATGTGGTGAAAGTTTTCTCACCGACGTTTTCCAAGCTAGGGAGAATGACGAGGGAGCTTTTATTTTTATGATAGATATTTTATTATTTCAGTTTATTCCATATTATTTATTTTAAGTATTAGATATATTATAGACGACTAGGGTTATTAAGTAGGTAGACAATTCCTTCAGTATGTCCTTCACCATGGCATTGGCTTTCACCATAATCCCTTCACTTTCCATGGCAGATTTTGTACAAACAAAAGAAGTAAGAAATAAATTAGTAGCTTAAAAGAAAATAGAAAGCAAGATTATATCTTACGACGTTTTCTTTTCTCCCAAAGGGATGGGGGGAAGAACACAGTCTGTCTCCTTCAAGAATAGATCAGTCCAATCCTGGACCGTCCCGTAGGGGCCTCCACCTGAGGGAAGGAGAGGCAAAGCGTTAACCACTGCTTTCCTTGGTGAGATTATGTGCTTAGGCTATGGCCAAGTTGTTTGGAATGCATGAGTATGTTTACTTAGTGTACAAATGAATGGTAAGTTTACTTTTCGTAACTTACTAAGCACTAAGTGCTTACTCTGATTCATTTTCTCTGTTTTATAGTACTCGGAAGCTTGTTGGGTTGCAAGCTTGGCGGAGATCACTCACACTATCCATCGGCTCTCTTCGGTAGATTTATGACATTATTTTTGGATATAATGGCATGTATAGGTTTGGTTAGCCAAAGTTGGCATACAAATATTTTGGTTGTATATAGCCATTGGAATGACTTGTGATGAATGTGTTTTGGCATATTAACATATGAGTTAATTTCATGTTTGGTATAAGTGCTTAATTTGGTTTATGAATATTAGTATGATATTAAGTAAATGTGGTTAAATAGATAAATTCACAAACATGGATTATGAAGTGATATGATAAGTATGTGACTTGAGTTTTGCATGTTTTTAAATGTTTTGGATTGACTTTTGGATGTGTTAAAATGTTTGTGTAGGTGAATGATCAAATGGGTGAGAAATAAGACTTGGAAATGGCCTTATTTTGTCCACACGGGTAAAGACACGGACGTGTGTCTCAGCCGTGTGTGACACACGGCCTAGCACATGGGCATGTGTTCTAGCCGTGTGTCCCCTACATCTTAAAATTTTAAAACAGAGTACTTTGAAATTGATCACACGATCTAGCATACGGGTGTGTGACTTGGCCGTGTGTCACCTGCACTTAATTAAGTTGCAAGTCAGAGAGTTACATGGTTTAGGGACACGGGTGTGTGCCCTACCTCATATGCCACACGGCCTGAGGCATGGGCATATCACTTGGCTGTGTGAGCCACACGACCTGACCACACTGGCGTGTGACCCCTGAACCTAGGAAAAATTTTGAAATTTTGTGAAAAATTCTTTAAGTTCCCGGTTCAGTCCCGACTCGTTTCTAATGTATGATTTGGGCCTCGAGGGCCCATAGAAGGGAAGATATGGTTAAATTATAATTAATTTCCGATACGATTGTAAAATAACATGAAATATCTTAATATAATCTGTAAATTTTGGTAATGCTCCTAAACCCTATTCCAGCGACGGATACGGGTTAAGGGTGTTGCAGAAGAAACTGCTTATTAGGAAAGTCAAAGTTATTGTTGGGGATCGACTCGTATAAACAACGAATAAGAATGAAAAGAGAAGAAAATTTGGGTACACAAATATTTTATGGGGAAAAATCCTCTGAAAAGGATAAAAACCACGGGTAAAGGATACATCGACTTAACATTAATGGAGTAAACAAAATGAGAGTACAATGAGAATATAATAAATCCAAATCCTGAATACAACGCTCACACCCAAAGTTCTCACAAAAAGGGTTTCACAAAATTCTCTCAAACTCTCACCAAAACTCCATGTGTGACTACATTTTGTCCCATTTAAAGAAAAGCCCTGTAGTGCTACATCTTTAAGATTAGAGGTCTAATCATATTAAAATATCCCTCAAGTAATCAAAATTTAATTAGGAGAAGAAATCCTGCTTGAAGTCTAAAATGGGACTATCAAATAGGAGAACACGTCATGATGTCGCAACATCCCATTCTCCTCGTCCCGACGAGCCAATTCTCCTCGTCCTGACTTCGGGCTTGTTTTGACCGTTCTTCGATTGCTCGTCGATTCTCGTCTAAGGTGCTTGCACCGTGTCCTATAAATGCGAGGCATATCCCAAAAATCTCCTCATTGACTCATAATTATTATGCCTCCTTTTCCATGCTCTTTCACGAGATAATCTAGAATTTTGCAGAATGTCAACCATGTAATGCCTCAAAATTCTTGTTTTTGAATTGTTAAAAAATGATCAAAGTGATTAATCTGGTTTAGTGGTTAAGTGTTGTGCTTATGTGTGTAAAGTTTTGAGTTCAAATCTTTTTCCTTTACTAATATGGATTTGATCATAAGTACGTGAAAGCACTTAAAGTTCCCTTATTCGATATGTCTATTTTTATGTGTTAATGACCTTGATAGATATATGTTAATTATAATTGTAATGTGTCCTAGTAGACTTAGTGAAATGTTAGGATATGGTTGACATGCCAATTAAGGGCTATAGCACGTTTTCAGTTTTGTTAGAGGTTTTGCACTTGTTTGAGCTTTATATCACCTTCGGGCCTTACACTTATGTGCATCTTGGTGTGGTGTAGTTATGCTCTCATGAGCTCATTCGTGTGCTAAAGGAATGTGTTACACTATCTTATAGTTTAGCTGATACATGCATGGATGGGGTGAAATTTATTAAATTCCATTCACCGAAGCTGCCAATTTTCAAGTTTGAGAGATCATCAGACTTGCGATGACTTTTTGGATGGGATTTAGGCATTTCTTGGTTAATATTTTTTAGCTTCGAAATGCACATTGAATCACTCGATTTTAAGTTCGGGAGCTCAAGGTATGACTGTTTTAGTAAAGACTATGCGAGCAGAATTTTTGGACGGGATTATGACGAGAATTACGAGTTTTAGGCTTTTAATTCGAGTTTAAATCATATTAGGCTCGAATTTTAGGCTTAACTTTTATTATATATGAGCAAAATATTATATTTATCAGCTCTTATTATTTTGTTATTCTAAATTTTTTATTGTTATTAAGTATTTTAAGTTATTTAGGGGTTTTATGTAAATAAGATAATTTAGTTTAAAACTACTTCTTGTTCATTGTTTATTATAGAGACAATTGTTTTTATTAATAAAGTTTTCAATTCTGGGAGTTTATTTCTTTGTGCAAGATTTCTTTCTTATGATTTTTAGAAGTAGTTTTCTTCTCGATTTTCTTTTCTTATGATTTTTAGAAGTAGTTTTCTTCTCGATTTTCTTTAAGGAGTCATGAGAATTCATTATTCACCCTTCAATTTGCCAAGGATTATTTATTGGATGGTTGATTAAAGTTATTAATTGAGTTTGTTGGGACTTATATCTCAAATGGTTTAATTGAACATTTATCCTTTTATCCATTATATCCATTGATTTATCGTTCCATCTTCCACTTTCCTTTAATCTATATTTTTACTATTTAGCTATTTTTTAAAATATTTATCCTTTATTTTTTTTGTTAAGTTTTCTTATTTTTCTTATTTCCTTTATTATTTTCTAAATTTATTTGGTTTCCTCCCTTCAGGTCATATCCAAATCTTTCTTTCTCGAGTCAAACAACTTGAATTCGATCCTTCTTCCGCTGCCATTCCTTATCATTAGCACTTTGATGCTCATAAGTGTGGTGGAGGAGTCTCGTGTATTCGAGTCTATTTTTTACTAGAGTTTACTATGGGCGATTAAAATGTTGGTAATGAACTTTAAATGTGAATATAGATGACGAATAGCAAAACCAAGTGTTGTGAAACTTCTAACTGAATGAAATGAAAAGATAGTAAATGAATATATAAGCTGAAAGAGAATTTATTATGAAGATATGCGTTAAAAGTTTGTGGTCTAGTGAATTTACCTTAAGTGATATTGAGTAAATTGATGATCCAAGCGTGCTTTAGTTAAAGAAGCAAAAATGATATATATATATATGGTTCGAAGATGGAATAAATGCCATCAATGAGAAGTATGTATATATGCATGTATGAAAATGTTACGGAACTATAGTTTTAAAAGGTTGGGATGGAGAGAAACCTTTATTTGAATTTCCCATAAGACTTTCAAACAATGAACTCAATAAGTTATCGATTAATGAAGCATTAAAATGTAAGTTAAACCCTATAATTCAATTAATTTAAATGAATCGATTTATAATATTATAATGCGGCTTGAGTGAACTCTATATGGCATGCCTATAAGGAGCTCAACATTATTAAGGAATAAGATAAATAAGTTTATTCATTGGTACTTACTAAGATCTTAAAGCTCATGCACTAGTAATTTAAACATGTAGGTATCGAGTTTGTCAAGATATTTTGGCTTCGGCTTGGGAGCTTTGCATCACCCTTTAATGAAGTTTGACGTTTATAATTCATTATTGATGGTTATTGGTATTAGGATTATGGCACGTATAGTAAGACTTAGCTTGGATTTGAAATTGTAAAACTTGATTTGCAATACAAGTCATTCATGTGTTTTTTCAATCAAGCTCTACTTCACGGTTTACTTTGAATTTACTTATGGCTTGTATCATGTGCTTAAATGAGGTTTGTAATTGGTGAATTATATGTCGTCACGTCTAGCGAAACTTTGGTGACTTTCATCAGATTTGCCACTAGCCATGCCTCCTTTGTCTTCTTCTTCGTCAACACATTTACGATTGGATGAAACGTGACGATGTTCAACCTACTGTTTCCCATCATAGTTTGAACCACGCACAATGACTCCTTGATCCTTTTGATCTTGTAGAAATGTGCGATGAGCAAATCGAATGCGTGCTTGCACTTGAGGCCTTTGTCTAAATGATATAAGGTTTGGACCAAAAGGTTAAGGACCGAGAGAGATGATTCCATATTGGTGATGAAGCTAAAGGTTTTGATGGTGTTGTAGCACCTGCCTTTCACGCACTTGTTAAAGAGGTAGCCTATCGTTGCTATATATTCGTTTTGGTCGGCTTTGTGAACTCGACTGATATGGTCTTATCAAGTCAAACCTTTTGTTACCATTATCACAAATTTAACTTTTAATATTTAAAATTTTTTCACTTTTTGGACTTTATTTTTTTTAAAGCTATATTTGATTTTAATTTTTTACATAGAGTAAAATTCGATCATTAACTTTTAAAAAAATTAAATTACCTTTTTAACAAAAATATTGATTAAAACTTTAAAATTTAAATATGGTAGCTTGTACGGTATTAATTCACGTGTACTTTATGTTATTTTTTTAAATTTTTTTAATTTTTAATATTTATTTTATAATTTTTAAATTATTTGTTGACGTGACATATAAAATAAATAGTGCCATACAACATAAAATATATATAGATTGCCATGCAAGTTATTACACCATCATTAAAATTTTAATGTTTTAATTCGCATTTCATTAAGAAAAACGATTTAACCTTTTTGAAAAAGTTAATAATCAAATTGATAGAAAAAATAAATGTTCATGAATAAATTTATTATTATGTTTTTTTTAATATGCAACATAGTTTGACTCTATTAACCTGGTCAAGAGATAAGATTTTTCATAAGGGTAAATTCTCTTGGGTCATCACTCAACTTTTAGGTAGGTTTTATTTTGGTCATTCAATTTTAAAAATTTTTAATTTTATCATCAAAGTTTTCAAATTTTAAAATTATAGTTACCCACCATCAATTACTTAACGGAAAGCTGACGTGGATCTTTTTTTATTGGTCTAATAACAAATTTACCTCTCTAATGTTTACACATTTTATCAATATGGTCCTCAATGTTTATAAAATTTGTCATTCAATTCTAATTCTAAAAAAATCAATAAATTTAGCCTTGAACTTTTACAGAATTTTTCAATTTAATTCTAATTTTAAAAGTAAAAAAATATTTTAAAAAATCATTTTTGAATAAAAAAATTATAAAAATGATTTTAAAGAAACTAAAAAGCATAAATAAATTATAAATAAAAAACCAAAACATATGTATTAAAAAACAAAAAAAGAATCAAATGATTCAAAAAAGTGAACATAAAATAGATTAATAAGTAGTAGAGAGAGATGAAGTTAGACATACTCATGGGATATGGAATCGATAAAATTATCTGCCTTGATTCAGTCCACCTCATATTTTCAATTCCTAAATTAGATCTTTTGAGACTTTGGTTATTTGACCGAAGTACTACCTAAGTTTGAATATTTTCAATTCCTAAATTAGATCTTTTGAGACTTTGGTTATTTGACCGAAGTACTACCTAAGTTTGAAAGTTATTGATAACATGTCCAATATAGCTAAAACAAGAGAGAATTTTTTTTTTCAAAAATTTTCAATTGATGATAGATTTTATATTTCATGGTTTTCTCTACTCAAAAATTAGTTCATAATAAAAGATTAAATGATTCTAAACTTGATGGATCAAATGGATATTGAAGATGATAAAAGATTAAATTGTTAATAATTTTTTACTGTTAAAAATGTGCATTTTTTAAACTGCAAGAGCTTGACATTCTTCTAGTCTGAAACAAAATGTTATGCAATACTCAAGAATGTTTTGACATCAATATCTCTACGTAAATATAAATATGCCATGATGAGTCAAGACATTGTTGAAGCTTGCATGATCTTGCTTTAATATTCTTTGCCTTTTTTTGTGGGACAAAGAGTGAGTGGTTGGCATGTAAAAGTCCAATTCAGTATTTGACACAATTGAAGCAGTTTGATATCACATTCCTTATATTTGACTTGTCGAAACCATTTTTTTGAAAAACAAAAATTTTAGGTTGTCGACTTTAAAAAATAAAAATTGGAATCGCCACCAATCTTTTATTGAGGTGTGATTGGATCACCTAAAAAAACTGCTTTGGTCTACGAGTTTTAGAAAAACGGATTCGGGAGTCGGTTACGTACGAGGAAGGATTAGCACCCTCGTAACGCCCAAAATTGGTACCTAGTTAATTAATTAGTGCCTTAATGTCGAAAATTTGAAAAATATAATCCTTAGCAAAAACTTAAAAACGTTACTTATTAAGACCCTTATCATTTCGGAGAAAGAAAATGTCACACCCAATGCGTTAGGGCACATCATTCTAATTTCCTCAAAAATGAATTACTCTAAAACTCGTGTAATAAAAATTTAAAAGAATATTCATTTGTTTAAGATTTAAGAAATCGCGGCCCAATACATTTAGGGCACAATTCCTCAAAATCTCAAACTTGAAATATTTCCTTTATTATTATTTTTTTCAAAAAATCTTTGTCTCGAGAAATCAATACGTCACATCCAATACGTTAGGATACAACATATTTAACTCCCCAACAACAAGCTTTTTATTTTATATATTTTTTATTAATGAGCAACCCTCGATCGTTGGATTTAACGAAGAAAATCGGAACTCAATACGTTAGGGCTCAATTTCCTTGAAAATCCTAAATACGAGTGTTATCTCAATTTTGAAAATTTTAAAATCGAAAAAAAAATGATGTGATGCTACATTAAATATAAAATGTAATAATAAATACAACAATGGCATAGAAATAAACGAAATTAATGTACATAAATAATGACATGTAAAATATCAAATGAATATAAATGAAAACATAAATCAATAAGCAAATGAAGGAAATAAACAAAAAAATATAAAGAGAAAAAGGTACAAAATATATATACATTTGAAACTATGAAGAATAAAAGACATAAAGATAATTTACTCATAAAATTTTGGGTTATAAAACTTATATATATATAAAATACATAATGCATTTATGAAAACAAGGAAAATATAAATATATACATATAAAATATATTCATGCATTTACAAAAAAATGAAATATATAAGTATAATATAAAAACGTGGAAAATATTTATAATAAGCTTTGAATGGAGTATAAATATATGTGTATATATTACAAAAATGTATAAACATATAAAAATCATAGAATATGGGCAAACGTATAAATATTATGAAATATAAATGTGTATATATATGTATAAAAAAACTATGAAAATAAAATAAAAATAAAGTATGTATATAATATGTATATATATTAAAACGTTTAAAATATATATGTATATATATTAACATGCATATGCGCACATATACGTAGGTATAATAATATATAATATAATAATAATAATAATAATAATAACAAAATCAACTAAAAACCTAAAATGAAATATTAAGGATTAAATTGAAAATCAACAGAATTAAAAAAAATGAAGGGCCCAATTAAAAAGCGTAAATAACTCATAGGGCTCGAATGAGAAAATATCTCCATCCTTTGAAACGCCTCACTTTATTAGGGCTAAATAAAATAAATAAATAAAATTCGCAGTGGTATCACCTTCTCTCTTTTTTAAAATCGTAAATAAGTAAAAAATAATCGAAAAAGGAAAAAAAAACAGTAAGCCACTTTTAAAAAACTGCCAATCGTTCTCCCTTTTTTCTTGATTCTTTCTCTTTTTTACAATGAAGGGAGATGCCTCTATTTATAGCTGAGTCTTTCCAAATCCAACGGTATAGATCAATTACATCAACGACGAAGATTAAAGGGTATTTACAAATTAAATCTCTAAGATTACAAAATCATATCTTCTAAGATTACATATCATATCTAAGATTGCATATATCATATCTAAGATTGCATATCCTCGAAGATTATGTTTCCATATGTGAGTCCGGGCTAAAATTGGGTATTACAGCTGCCCCTCTTTGCTCGTTGTCATGTAACAGGAACGGAGCAAAGACTTTAGAAATGACCAATTTTTGTCCGGTCACGCTGGATCTTGGTGCTCTTCTTCTTCAAGCAGCCACATCCATCCTACTGCATCTTCAGATGTATAGGAATTGGTGTCTCAATCTACTCCACCGCAACGTCGGAGAGATAGGATTGGTGACTCGTAACTTTTAATCTGCTTAACTGTAATTTCAGAGAGATAAAATCCTTCACTCTAGTCCACTCCACTACAACTTAGGGAGACAGGATTTGTTTATTTAGTATGCCCCACTGCAATTTCAGGGGGATAAAACTTGCTTTCTTGAGTCTGCTCCACTGCAACTTCAGGGAGATAAGACCTAATGTGATCTACTCTACTACAACTTCAAAGAGATAAGATCTGTGATTTTAATCTGCTCCACTGCAACCTCAGAGAGATAGGATTATTGGCTTTAATCTGCTCCACTGCAACTTCAGGGAGATAAGATTCGCCATCTTCAGTCTGCCTCATTGCAACTTTAGGAGGATAAGACTTGATTACTTACTCTGCTCCACTATAACTTCAGGGAGATAAAACTAGATGCAATCTGCTTTCTGCAACTTCAGAGAGATAAGATCCAAGGTTTTAATTCGCTTCACTGCAACTTCAGGGAGATAGGATTATCGACTTTAATCTACTCCACTGCAACTTCAGGGAGATAAAATTTGTCATCTTCAATGTTAGGAAACAAGATTCGCCGTCGTAGTTTCAATCTGTTCCATTACACCGCCAGGGAAGTAAGACTCGCCGTTGCGGCTTCAATCTGCTCCACTGTAATGCCAAAGAGATAAGATTCGCTGCCCACAGCTTCAATCCGTTCCACTTCAGCTAATCCAAGCCTTAACGCCAGGGAGATAAGATTCGCCATCATGGGTTCAATCTTTTCCATTGCAACATCCAGGCGATAGGACTAATGTCTTCGATCTGCTTCACTGTCAGTGCAGGAAGGCAAGATCTACTATTTTCCACCTACTCCATTGCTGCTCAGGGAGATAGGGTTCACGATCTTCAACCTATTCCACTGCTGACCAGGGAGATAGGACCTACAATCTTCAATCTATTCCACTGCTGCCCAGGGAGATAGAATTCTCAATCTTCAACCTATTCCACTGCTGACCAGGGAGATAGGATTCACAATCTTTAACCTATTCCACTGCTGTCCAGAGAGATAGGATTCTTCAACCTATTCCACTGCTGCCCAGGGAGATAGAATTCTCAATCTTCAACCTATTCCACTGCTGACCAGGAGATAGAATTCACAGTCTTTAACATATTTCACTGTTGTTCAGGGAGATAGGATTCACAATCTTTAACCTATTCCACTGTTGACCAGGGAGATAGGGCTGGGGTCATCAATCTGCTTCGCTGTCGGTGCAAGAAGGAAAGATCTGTTATTTTTAACCTGCTCCGCTGCAACCCAAGGAGGCAAGGCTGGTGTCTTCGATCTATTTCGCTATCGGCGCAGGAAGGCAAGATCTTCTATTCTCAGCCTACTCCGCTACAACCCAAGGAGGAAAGGCTGGTATCTTCGATCTGCTTCGCTGTCGGTGCAGGAAGGCAAGATCTGCTATTTTTAGCCTGCTCCGCTACAACCCAGGGAGGCAAGGCTGGTGACTTCGATCTGCTTCATTGTCGGTGCAGGAAGGCAAGATCTGCTAATTTTAGCCTGCTCCGCTGTAACCCAGGGAGGCAAGGCTGGTGTCTTCGATCTGCTTCGCTGTTGGTGCAGGAAGGCAAGATCTACTATTTTTAACCTGCTCCGCTGCAACCCAGTGAGGCAAGGCTAGTGTCTTTGATCTGCTTAGCTGTCGGCGCAGGAAGGCAAGATCTGCTATTTTTAGCTTGCTCCACTGCAACACAGGGAGGCAAGGCTGGTGACTTCGATCTACTTCGTTGTCGGTGCAGGAAGGCAAGATCTGCTATTTTTAGCCTACTCCGCTGTAACCCAGGGAGGCAAGGCTGGTGTCTTCGATCTGCTTCGCTGTCGGTGCAGGAAGGCAAGATCTGCTATTTTTAGCCTGCTCCGCTGCAACCCAGGGAGGCAAGACTGGTGTCTTTGATCTGCTTAGCTGTCGACGCAGGAAGGCAAAATCTGTTATTTTTACTGATCTGCTCTCTGGGAAACATGACCTGTATAATGAACCTATTTATGCCTAATGATTATGATGGCATAAAATGAATCAAATGCTCCTAACTAGACATGTGTGAATGTTTGCATGAATGCATAGTTTTTTTTTTCGAGAATGATCCCACCTAGGTTGTCATTGTTCGAAGATTATTAAGGTTTTAACACTGACGTGCTACAACGCCTTTTTGCTTGGCTGGCTTTTCTGAAGAAACATTTAGTCAGGTTGCCCCCACTGTGAACCTCAAAGTTTAATCCATTGGGGCGCAAAAATTCATACCATCGTTCTCTCACTGTAACCCAAGGGTAGGAATATATAGATTTTTCTTCAATCTTCTTCTATCACAATTTAAGGATATATGATCTAAATCTTTCTGGTCTCTTACACCATTCCCATGGTGTCGTACCAAAGGCTCATGCGCAAATAAAGGCTCTTTTCCTCGAGGTAACCTCTTTCTATTGCCTGGTGATCATTATTTGCTTGTTGATCAACACGACATCTTATTATTTTGTTCAACCAATGTTTTTGACAACAAAATCCAAAGAGAAAGTCTTAGTTTAGACTCTTCCTTTTCAGATTTCCAACCTTTAAATATGGTGCGCTCTAAACAATAGTCTTGTTTCAGGTTCCTGTATTATTTAGAAACTTCTAGAGTAATATGCAAAACTTCCCTTGTGAAAGTTTTATTAGTCCATTAAACATTATTCTAATGCAACATACTTGCAAAAAGAATAAAATGATAGATAAAATAGAGCTAGTTCCAAGCATAGCTCGAAATGAATAAATTATATAGTAAAGAAGGATAACAAATAAATTAATTGGGAATGCGTATCTTGGAAACGAATGAAATGTTCCAAAAATAACAAATTCAGTATAAATAGTATGAATATTGGGTGCCTCAAATATCGCAGCTTGAACTTCTCTTTACAAACTTTCTGAATATCCTTCTGAGTTTGACATGTGTTTAGGAGATCTTCAATACTCTGCCAATGCCCCCAAGATGTTGCCTACCTTTTCCCGCTGATTCAGGTATAACAAGATCACCACATGCCCCAATCTGGTTAAAATTCAAGTTGCTTTAATCACCTCGTGCCCCATGCTAATCAATATTTGAGCCGCCCTTTTCGGGTTTTCAACTCAAATCCCCTTTAGTCTCAAGACGCCCTTTGCGAGTTTTCACCTTGGCATCTCCATTTTTCTTTTCTTTTTCTTTTTCTTTTTATCACTTTCATTTTTTTTGATTTTGACCCTTTTTTTTTAAATCTGATCTCATAGGATTAGGTAAGTCCTTGTTATCCCTTTCGATCAGAACCAATGTTTTTCTAGATAAAGTCTTCCACATAAGATCTTCTACTTTCGTCTTGTATGTGTAAGATCTTCTTTGTGATCAAATTTCTTTCATAGAGCCTTCTGGGGCAAAATTTAACTATGACGAAAGACTTTGGATCTTCCTCTTCAATTAGGATGAAATCCAACCAAAATTCGGAGAGATAGAAACTCGATCTCAAAGGGCAAAACTATGATAAGTCAAAGAGAAAAGTGTTGCCTCGGTAAAAAACTTCACTGTATCATTCATGATGTTGAGCATACTGTAAATTTCTGATATCATGTCATTTTTCAAATTACAATGTCAGAGATTAACCCGGGCATATCCTAGTATGACCATGTGAAGACGTCGTTGAACTCTTGAGGTAACTCAACAAGGTCCTGCTTTGTTTCTCCGATTATGCACGTTCACAATTTCCATTGTCTCCTTATAAGGTAAAGTTTGTTTCTCTTCCTGTCCTACCATCCTCAATAAGTCTGGAGATAGGCTACAATCTACGTCATTCTCAAAATCCTGAAATCCCTCTAAACACAGACCTCACTCAAAAGGAACTTATGAGTCTGTAGCAGCGTCACTCATGTCATTGATATCTGGGGACCCATAGTAGGTGCCAAAGAATATACAAAAGAAATGTATGAATAATTATTTGTACAATATGATTATGAATGAAAGAATAATTACTCGCAAAGAATGAAAGAATATTGGCTAATAAATGCAAAGATGTATTTTATTAGAATAATAATGTTCAGACATGAGCCTATTTCATAAAGGAATTCCTATCATTTTTAGGCTAAAAACAACAAGAATGTTCTGAACATTACTCTAAATAAGCTCTAAAGACTACAGAGATTTCTTCTGTAATCCAATTATTTTGAACACTCCTAGATTTATAAAGGCGGATATCTAACAAGGTTCCCCTTTCATTTGTGTCTTCCTATATGCCATTGATGTGAACACTTCCCAACATCTCTTTATATATTGCATTCACCCCATTGTCAATCATGATTGGGTAGCGAATTTTCTGCATTAAATGAGCCATCCAACTTGACAATACCCATGTTGATGAATTTTTCAACTAGCTTTTTGAAGGTAATGCAATTCTCTATTGAGTGTCCCGTAATTCCCGCATGATAATCGCATTGTGCACTTGTGTCGTACCATTTGGGATACGGAGGATGTGGAGGCTTCACATGTAAAGGAGAAACAACATGCACATCGAATAAGCTTTGATATAGCTCGCTATATGACATCGGTATAGGCGTGAACTGAGGCTTTTCTGTATTTGCCTTCGTGTAAGATTCTCGCTTTAAAGGACTCTGATGGCTGGTGGTTTCTGTCTTTGACCGGTTCAAAGCGATTGGTTTTGAGTGGCCCTTGTTATATCGGCCTGCATTATCCCCTTTATTCCCCTTTCTCTTTGGGGCCATTATAGTATCTGAGTATTCTACCCTCGCCTGTTTTATTTCTGCTGGATTATCAAAAGTAATAGGATTGACTAAATTGTTCCTCAGATTGGAGCTTAAGCCTGTCGGACGATTCATTGGTGTTAAGGTATTGGTCTGATATTGCTGGGATTTGATAGTAAGAGGTGCCTCTTGTGGGTGCATATTTGGCTGGACATTTATAGGGATAAAATTTGAGGAATAATTAGGGTCTTCATTATCCTCCCCAAAGTGGACCACTAGACTTTCCTCTCTTTCTAACCTTCTAGCCAATAACTGGGTTAACTGGTTTATCACATTGCTTTGGAATTCTAGTATCTGATCATTCATATTTTGTTGAAATTTGGTCAATTGCTCTAGCATCTGTACTTGCATCTGCTCTATTCTCTCCAATCTTTGATCCATGTCTCCTGACTTTGCTTGGGTACTGTAATAGTGTTTCGTTGGTTAGTTAGTTTCTAGATTAACTTGAATGATTTTAATCGATTAGGCTCTTTTAGTGGACTTTAATGTTTTTGATGTCATGCAATGCGAATGCATGCAATGAATGTATAAAGAGATGTTGGTTCTGATTCAATTTCATTTAGAAAACTTTACTAGAAAACAAATCTCTTTACATAAAATAGATATTTATACGGCCTTGCCCTCATAGGCGGAGATATTCGATCATCTTCTTCATTCGAGCGTTAAGATAAATCTCACGAACTCTTCAAAAAAAATGTCCCTTCTATCTCCTTTTTGCTCGATCCGGGCCATAACTTATTGCTCACTCATCCTCGTGATGCTCGTTGGCTTCTCTTTAAGAAGGTTCAGCAGCTCTCGAATAATCTTTTTCATCTTGAATCCTTGGGTAACAGAGCCATAGTCGTGTAGTCCTCTATTAAATTATCATCTTTCTCTTATCACATGTTCTTGGACCATATTCAGACAATCATATTGTCATCCCCTTTATCAAGAAACTCATTTCCTTATGACAAGCTCTCTATTTAGCAATTGAACGTGAATCAACACCTCTTTTTTAAGATGCAAATGCAATGCAATCATAATAAAAAAAACATAAAAAAAAAGTTAGTACAAAGTAAAAGCAAATGAATAAAGTACCTACTCGGGAAACCACTAAGGTTTGGTGTAATTATTCCTAAGGTAGGCAACTAGGGTTCACTATATGTAGTTTGGCTCTAAGGTAAGGGCACCTGAACTAGCAGATTCCTCGATCCTCACCCATTATAGGCTCATACGGACCAAGTTCAGTTCAGGGGAATACATTTCCCTATGGCTGCACGGAGATGAAAATCTCACGAAGACATAGGTACGGATGTATCCCGAAAGCAATCCGCTATTCTGCACGGAGGTGAAGACCTCACGAAGGAAATAGCTTCTCGCTCCTACTTAAAAGGATATAATCGAGTGGTCATGTAATGCAATATGCAGAAGCATCAAAATTCAAACCAATAAAGTAATTACAAACCGAAGTAATTATAATCGTAACAAAAATGGACAAAATACAACAAAATGATCGTAAATTTAAACCAAGTTTTCGGGTGACCTCTAAGCATTCGGTGTGATTCTACCTAGGGTAGGCTCCTAAGGCTCATTATATGTGGTTCGGTTCTAAAGTAAGGGTACCCGAACCAGCAGATTCCTCGATCTTCACCCATTATAGGCTCATATAGATCAAGTTCGGTTCAGGGGAACACATTTTCCCTATGACTATACGGAGATGATAATCTCACAAAGGCATAGGTACTGATGTATTCCGAAAGCGATCCACTATCCTATACGGAAGTGAAAACCTCACAAAGGAATAGTTTCTTACTCCCACTTAGAAGGGTAAAATCATTCAACTCATGTAATGAATAATGCAAAGATCAATTAAGCAAGAAAATGAATGAATGCACAATGATCTCATGATTTATTTAAAAAAATTATTTTCTCGATAATAAGACAGAAATTAATCAACTTTCTCGATTCTCTTATGTGTCCCCAGCTGAGTCGCCAAGCTGTCGAAACTATTTTTTTGAAAAACAAAAATTTTAGGTTGTCGACTTTAAAAAATGAAAATTGGGAGTCGCCACCAATCTTTTATTGAGGTGTGATTGGATCACCTAAAAAAACGGCTTTGGTCTACGAGTTTTAAAAAAAAGGATCCGGGAGTCGGTTATGTACGAGGAAGGATTAGCACCCTCGTAACGCCCAAAATTGGTACTTAGTTAATTAATTAGTGTCTTAATGTCGAAAATTTGAAAAAGATAATCCTTAGCAAAAACTTAAAAATGTTACTTATTAAGACCCTTACCATTTTGGAGAAAGAAAATGTCACACCCAATGCATTAGGGCACAACATTCTAATTTCCTCAAAAATGAATTACTCTAAAACTGTGTAATAAAAATTTAAAAGAATATTCATTTGTTTAAGATTTAAGAAATCGCGGCCCAATACGTTAGGGCACAATTCCTCAAAATCCCAAACTTGAAATATTTCCTTTATTATTATTTTTTTCAAAAAATCTTTGTCTCGAGAAATCAATACGTCACATCTAATACGTTAGGATACAACATATTTAACTCCCCAACAACAAGCTTTTTATTTTATATATTTTTTATTAATGAGCAACCCTCGATCGTTGGATTTAACAAAGAAAATCGGAACCCAATACGTTAGGGTTAAATTTCCTTGAAAATCCTAAATACGAGTGTTATCTCAATTTTGAAAATTTTAAAATCGAAAAAAAAATGATGTGATGCTACATTAAATATAAAATGTAATAATAAATACAACAATGGCATAGAAATAAACGAAATTAATGTACATAAACAACAACATGTAAATATCAAATGAATATAAATGAAAACATAAATCAATAAGCAAATGAAGGAAATAAACAAAAAAATATAAAGAGAAAAAGGTACAAAATATATATACATTTGAAACTATGAAGAATAAAAGACATAAAGATATTTTTTTTTTGATAAAAGACATAAAGATAATTTACCCATAAAATTTTGGGTTATAAAACTTATATATATATAAAATACATAATGCATTTATGGAAACAAGGAAAATATATAAATATATACATATAAAATATATTCATGCATTTACAAAAAAATGAAATATATAAGTATAATATAAAAACATCGAAAATATTTATAATAAGCTTTGAATGGAGTATAAATATATGTGTATATATTACAAAAATGTATAAACATATAAAAATCATAGAATATGAGCAAACGTATAAATATTATGAAATATAAATGTGTATATATATGTATAAAAAAACTATGAAAATAAAATAATAATAAAGTATGTATATAATATGTATATATATTAAAACGTTTAAAATATATATGTATATATATTAACATGCATATGCGCACATATATGTAGGTATAATAATAATATATAATATAATAATAAAAATAATAATAACAAAATCAATAAAATAGACTAAAAACCTAAAATGAAAGATTAAGGATTAAATTGAAAATCAATAGAATTAAAAAAAATGAAGGGCCCAATTAAAAGGAGCGAATAATTCATAGGGCTCGAATGGGAAAATATCTCCATCCTTTTAAACGCGTCACTTTATTAGGGCTAAATAAAATAAATAAATAAAATCGCAGTGGTATCACCTTCTCCCTTTTTTAAAATAGTAAATAAGTAAAAAATAATCGAAAAAGAAAAAAAAACAGTAAGCCACCTTTAAAAAACTGCCAATCGTTCTCCCTTTTTTATTGATTCTTTCTTTTTTTTACAATGAAGGGAGAGGCCTCTATTTATAGCTGAGCCTCCCAAAATCCAACGGTACAGATCAATTACATCAACGGCGAAGATTAAAGGGTATTTACAAATTAAATCTCTAAGATTACAAAATCATATCTTCTAAGATTACATATCATATCTAAGATTGCATATCATATCTAAGATTATATATCCTCGAAGATTATGTTTCCATATGTGAGTCCGGGCTAAAATTGGGTATTACATGACTCAATCTAATCTTCTTGATATATATTCCTTTTGAAGAGAAGATTCATTTTTGTAGCTATTAGTCTGTTTTTGCTTAAAGAACAGTTGCTTCCATTGGGGTTTCCTCCATATTCCTCCATGACCTGTTTCTTCATTAAAACTTAATAGGAAATAATAGCATGGGATCTAACTCTGAAATGACTGCTTGATGTAAACCCTGAAATTTGCTTTACTACTAATATATGGTAGGTAAATGTCAGTGTGATGTTTGGGGCTAATGATATATGATACCATCAAATGTTACAGAATTGCTTCGTTGGTTCCAAGTTTCAAACATGAAGATAACGTGGGTTTTGTACTATTAACATAGAAATAAGCTCAGAATCACGTCCATTATGGGACATAGCATAACATTCATGTAGTATAGATTTCTTTGTTTAAATATAAAGCTTTGACTTATCTTTGACACCACTCTAAAGTTGTTCCAACAACTGGTCTGGATCATACTGAAGTTTAAAATGACGCTACGGGTTTCTTTTTCCTTTTTAATTTTAAACTGAAATAGTTTCCGTCATCTAATAACAAAAAGTACACACCAAACACCCTTTTGCCTTTACTATATAGACACACTTCTGTATTCTTCAATGAATATATACTCAAGGAGTAGTTCGTAAGTTCACTCATAACGGAAGAGAAATCAGACCAAGAAAAAAAATGGGAGTTTCTCTTCTTTCATCACCAGCATTTCTGGTTTTATTCTCATTTTTCACTTTCTGTCTACTTGTTGACCCCGTACTTGGGATCACCAGGCACTACAAGTTTGATGTATGTATTAATTTGGTATGATTATCAACCAATTATCTGTTTGATTGTAACTTGGTGTACCTTAATCATTTTGTAGGTCAAGTTGCATAATGTGACACGTTTGTGTCATACAAGGAGCATTGTTTCAGTGAATGGACAATTTCCAGGGCCTCGCATTGTAGCAAGGGAGGGTGATCAGCTTCTAATAAAAGTGGTCAACCATGTGCCTAACAATGTTTCTATCCACTGGTATTGAAGTTTACCTTGAAAATGACATTCTGTAGAGATTACAAGTTGAATAAATGTTCTCATATGCTTAAAGAGGGAAGTTCTAAATTGAATGCTATGGTGATGTATTTTTGAAACAGGCATGGCATTCGACAGCTTCGAAGTGGGTGGGCAGATGGGCCAGCATATGTGACTCAATGTCCCATACAAACTGGTCAAAGCTACGTTTACAACTTCACCATTGTAGGCCAAAGAGGAACTCTCTTCTGGCACGCCCATATATCATGGCTAAGAGCCACTCTTTACGGTCCCATTGTCATTCTTCCTAAGCGCGGCGTACCTTACCCTTTTGCTAAGCCTTACAAGGGAGTTCCCATCGTCTTCGGTAATGAAATCATCGTTGAACTGATTCATTAAGATTCTACATTTATTTTGCTAACTCAAAATGAAATGAACCCATTTATGATCAATTTCAGGAGAGTGGTTCAATGCAGATCCTGAGGCTGTTATTAGCCAGGCACTCCAGACTGGTGGAGGTCCAAATGTCTCTGATGCTTATACCATCAATGGTCTCCCAGGACCACTTTATAACTGCTCAGCCAAAGGTTATAAATAGCTAAAATTTTGTGTTAAACTATATATATACACACACATGCACACATACATTACAGAGCTATGGGATTCACTTGCGGACTAATAACTTGGACAGATACATTCAAGCTGAAGGTGAAGCCTGGCAAAACTTACCTTCTGCGTTTAATCAATGCGGCACTCAACGATGAGCTCTTCTTCAGCATAGCAAATCACACACTAACTGTTGTTGATGTCGATGCCATTTATGTTAAACCATTTGAGACTGAAACACTTCTCATCACCCCTGGTCAAACTACAAATGTGATCCTTAAGACTAAACCAAGCTATCCAAATGCCACTTTCTTCATGACTGCTAGACCTTATGTGACAGGCCAAGGAACATTTGATAATTCAACTGTTGCCGGTATTTTAGAATACGAGTCACCACCCAAAAGCCTTCATTTGAGCAAAATGTTTCCCTTGTTTAAACCAATTCTACCTGCTTTGAATGACACTTCCTTTGCTACAAATTTCGCGAGTAAACTCCGTAGCTTGGCCAGTGCTCAATATCCTGCCAATGTGCCTCAGAAGGTCGATAAGCATTTTTTCTTCACAGTTGGTCTTGGAACCAGCCCATGCCAGCATAACCAAACCTGCCAAGGACCTAATGGAACCAAGTTTGCAGCTTCAGTGAATAATGTATCGTTTACAATGCCGACTACAGCACTACTCCAGGCTCATTTCTTCGGCCAATCTAACGGAGTTTACACCCCTGATTTTCCTAGCAGTCCGACAATTCCCTTTAACTATACAGGCACACCACCTAACAATACTATGGTAATAAACGGAACAAAGGTAGTAGTGCTTCCTTTTAACACTTCCGTGGAGTTAGTTATGCAGGACACGAACATTCTTGGAGCTGAAAGCCACCCACTTCATCTACATGGCTTCAATTTCTTCGTTGTCGGCCAGGGTTTTGGCAACTTTGATCCAAATAAGGACCCTGCAAAGTTCAACCTGGTTGATCCTATTGAAAGGAACACTGTTGGTGTGCCATCAGGAGGTTGGGTTGCAATTCGTTTTCTAGCAGACAATCCAGGTAAATGACATGTTTAACACCAATTAGGTTCATCAAATCCTTGCTTTTAAGTTGATGATGATGACCAATGACAACAAGAACCACATACTTGCAGGGGTATGGTTCATGCATTGCCATCTAGAAGTGCACACCAGTTGGGGCTTGAAGATGGCTTGGATTGTCTTGAATGGTGAACTTCCTACTCAGAAACTGTTGCCTCCTCCAGCAGATCTTCCGAAATGTTGATCAATATGACACTTCTTTGGTTCATTTAGACTAAAAACCTACCTGAATTCTTTTTATTTCAACTATTTTGATTTATTGAATTTTTTTTTCATTGGCCTATCATTGGTCCAAATTTGTTTTCTTGAATTGCGGAGTTAGGTTAGTAAGCGAGCTTTATTTTGTAACGTGTACAAATTTCAATACAAAGAAGTCTCAATAATATATCGGCATCCTTTTGTTCATTCAATGTTAGCCTTTGAAGCATATGTACATTATGCAACTCCTTCATAGTAAATTTATTGCTTTTTTTTTCATTAAAATACCATCGCCCTGATTGATCAACCTGAATCATACCAACTTAACTGGTTAGCTATAATCATATGTGAACTCAATAATATATACTCTTTGATTATAACAACAAATTATAATGTGAGATGACTATCTTAAAAGTAGGTGATCTATATTATTCATAGTTTTGCAGAATTAAATTGAGCAAAATATTCAAATAAATACAGGGCTATTATGTTGCATATAAGTCCAAATGTAGAGATAGTTTGTTTTGGCTATTGCAATAATTCTCTCAAAATTAGAGACATGTATATGATTGATTGGATTGACAATGCATCTGACAAGACTCAAGTTGAATTCATCCTAAATTCGTTTACGGGTTTAATTATTTATTTATGACATTAATGGTGTGACTTACCTAAATTTCGGTAAGTGATAGACCATATGTGTATAACTTATGCATATTGATGTATTGAAAGCCAGAGCTCTAATAGGATTGACCTATCATGTCATGGTATCACTTATAATCATGTAATTTATTGCTCGAATAAAGAATAATTGGTATCCACTTGCTAACATTGTAAAGATTATGAAAATGGAATATGGCCATAGGTCACTAGTCTGGGATGAATGATTTTAAGTATTGTTTTTAGGTAAGATCATTTTAATCACAAAAGATATAATTGTGACCACGAAATAAAATTAATTGAATTAGGTGAGCAGATTTAACCTAAAGGGATCAAAAACATCCTATATAAGGGTAACACATATGACAATGTCCTTGAATAAAATTTAAATACTTATAGATTCCGTAATAGTATATAATAGGGAGTTCAGTCATAATACTTTACTGAATTACTTCGTTTGCGATTAATAGAAGAAGATTTGAAACTTGATTACAAATTATTTAAGTCCAAATTATATACTCCATTAGCCTAATACAACTCTATATGGATTACATAGCAAGAACTCTATAAAAGATTAGACTAAAACGAAGAATTTGAAATAGATTGCTTGATTTACTATCAACATTAAATGCATTTTCTCGAGAAGGAAATAGATAATTTAGAAATTAATTTAATTTGTTTGGGGTATTATTTATTGTGTGAAATTAAATAATTGAGTTTAAAGTGAAAATTAAATTAATTAATCATCACAGTTATATTTTAGTTGGGCAATTAAATAATTTTATGCATAGATTCTCTTATGGTAAAGTCGTCATGATTGTAATGGAATTAGATGGATTGTTTAAATTATTTAATTTAATTTAATTAATATTGGAATAATTATTTATGGATAAAAACTTTGTAATTGGCTTGGATAATTATATGAGTTTTTTTTTTTGTAGATCAAGACAGTAGAGCAAATATAATCAAACCCAATACAAATTGGCACAAGGAGCCCAATATAGACATGCATGCCACGACACATTTACTCGGTGCTACCGACCTCCTCATTAGGGAGTCCTAGGTGGACTAGTTTTTCTATTAAATAATTATTTTATTATCACCTAGTTCAAATATAACTCTTGTGATTTTTCTTCTATATAAAGGGTGTAACACCCCGAACCCGGGACCGTCACCGGAGTCGAATACGAGGTGTTGACAGACTTTTAAAAATTTTCCAGACACTGCCCAGTCTGAGTACTAGTCGCTTCAAAAATCATATCTTGAGTTTCACAACTCGAAAATCAGTTTTGTGATTTTTCCCTGAAACTAGACTCATGTCCCCACCTATGTATTTTTTTCTAGAATTTTTGGTCAGGCCAATTAGTACAGTTTATTAGTCAAAGTCTCCCATGTTACAGGGATCGACTACCCTAACCTTTGCGCATTACGACTTGGATATCTCCTTGTACAGGGCTCCAATACTGATGCCGTTTGTTTATATGGAAACTAGACTCAGAGAGGAATCCATACATATATGGTATGACCCCTAATTATCTCTGGTCAATTTATAGTGAATTTCCAAAGGCGGAACAGGGAATCCAGAAACTGTTCTGACCCCGTCCCACAAGAACCCGAATATCTCTTACTGTACTGTTCATATGATTGTTTCGTTACTTCCATATGAAAGTAGGTTCATCAAGGTTCGATTACATAATTTATTCACTATTTAATTCTACTCCTACGAATTTATGTGATTTTTCAATTCTACACCACTGTTGCTGTCAAAATCTGTTTTCAAGGTAAACTTTACCTATTTTGTGGTTACCATGGACCAACTGGGGGTTTTGCAATACATAGGTCCACATGTGATCATATTTAGCCATTCCAATGGCTGATCATTAGCCCAACACTTCCATTTCAAACCATAGTCACATCGTGAAACCATATATATACATACATAAACACAAATGGTCTAATGCCATACTCCACTTCTACAAGCCATTTTCGCATGGCTTTACACACATACATCACAAAAGAACTTAAACAACAGGGGGTAGTCCTATACATTCCATATCCAGAATTCAACTAAAAGAGTACCAAAAGAGCTTGATAGTGTAGATGACTTCGACTTCGCTGATCCCGAGTCCGATAGCTAACGAACAAAATCTATAAAACAGAGAGCCAAAGCAACCGGGTAAGCATTTTAAGCTTAGTAAGTCTCAAGTAATGAAATCGGCTTTGACTACAGTATTACATTCACATAGCTAACTAAGTCACTTTAATAACACACATTCTCATAATCATACTTCATCAACATATATACACAAGGTATCAACCTTTCTAAAAGCCGAAAATTCGTTAGCCGATCGCACGAATACTATTTAAAACGAATCGACTTTTCCAATGCACATGCAAACATACCTTATCGTTCGGGTTGGTTGAGCATATTTATTGAATTAGTTACAGCACAAAACGCTCACATTCAAACCCAAGTTTCTTCGGTATTTAACCGAATACAGCCGCAAACACATTTGCCTTCAGGTCTTAACCCGGACATATCAACTTGCATAATTGCCTTCGGGTCTTAGCCCGGATATATCATCTCGCATAATTGCCTTCGGGTCTTAGCCCGGATATATCAACTCGCATAATTGCCTTCGGGTCTTAGCCCGGATATATCGACTTGCATAATTGCCTTCGGGTCTTAGCCCGGATATATCAACTCGCATAATTGCCTTCGGGTCTTAGCCCGGACATATCAACTCGCATAATTGCCTTCGGGTTTTAGCCCGGATATATCAACTCGCATAATTGCCTTCGGGTCTTAGCCCGGACATATCAACTCGCATAATTGCCTTCGGGTTTTAGCCCGGATATATTCCAATGCTCATGCACACATATATCAATAATCATAACACATCCATATCATTTCTTCGTTACTAAGGCTCAAACACAAAACATTTATTAAACCTTTCAATTTCGGCTCGGTAGCCACACACAAAGAGCATAATTTCAATTGGCTTTATAACATAGTCTCTAAGCACATTCGACTATCCGTCATAGTATGACTATTCATTTCAATATAATTCAAGTAGGGTCATTACTCGAAGACTTACCTCAAATGTCGTCGAACGACTTCAACGGCTATTCAATTACTTTTTCCTTCCCTTTATCGGATCTAGTTCCCCTTTGCCCTTGAGCTTAAGTTCAACAAAATTTAAAATAGTCATTAATCGACTATTCAAGTATTACTTTCAGAATAATATATATATTGATCCGACTTTCACACACATAGATTATAGTAAGCTTTATAATAATCAATAAATAATTCATTGGCAAACTTTCATTAATGTTTACAACAAAATCACATATTCACTACGAGCTGTTTTCCTGAGCAGTAGTTACTAAATTATTTATAACTGGAGCTACTAAACTCCAAATCACTTGCCGTTAATTTTCCCTGAATATAGACTCGTATATCTTCCATCCATAAAATTTTCAGAATTTTAGGCTTGGCCAATCAATACCAGATTTTTCTTAAAGTTTCCCCTGTTCACTGTTTGACTATTCTGACCACTCTTCACTACGAATCCAATTTCTCACTTTACAGAATTCAAAATGTGTTGTATTTGATCTCATTAGAAACTAGACTCATTAAGGAGTCTAAGCATATAAATTTTATCTTATAATCATTTTTGTACAATTTATAATGATTTTCTAAAAACAGAACAGGGAATCCAGCAGTCATTATGACTCAGCCCCACAATACTTCAAATATCTCAAGATCGGTAACTCTTTTGTTTTTATAGTTTCTTTTGTAAGAAAATAGACTCTTCAAGCTTTAATGACATAATTCACTCAGCTTCTAATTCAACTCCTACAATTTATGGCGATTTTCCAAAATCACCTTACTGCTGCTGTCCCCAAACAGATTATTACCAAATCAAATACTAACATTAGCATTTCACCTTAATAGCTAGCTTACCAAGCCTTGATTTAACATATAATTCACACATATCACATTCAGCTATATATATATATACATTTATCATATTTATTATTAACAAAGTATGCTCATGACAAATTTACTCCCAATCGCATCTCAAAATTCATCAAGCTTAGAACACATTTACTAATTAAATTCGGTAGTTTAATCACTTTGCTAACTACTTATACATATAATTCAATTCAACATTATAACCCATTATCACTCATTTAGCCGATTATAGAGAATTAAACATAATATCTCTAGGATATACTCTACATGGCCGAATACACTACATTAATTTCCAACATTACCTATGTAATTACCTATAGGTTCTTATACCTTAAATTCACACATTTAGCCTTTTAATGCCTATTGATCAATCCTTTGGTCCTATCAAGAACCATTTAACATGCAAGGAACATAATCATAGAGGAAGAAATTTACATTCTAAATAGGCTCAATCTTTGACCGAATGTGCTAGGCTCCTCTAAGCCACTCATCCAAAAATCTTTACCCCATTCTAGTCATTCTCCCATTGTTCCATACAACATGAAATAACCCCTAATTCCAACACTTAATCATTTGGCATATTGCTCAATTCACCATAAGAAATCTCAACTTTCTTGACATTACCAAGAGTGCATCCACCATTTAACTTAGCATATTATAAAGCCAAATCAACAAATTCAAAGCTTACCTCCTAATAGCTAAAGATGAATGCCGAATTGCTCTAGGTAAGTTTTCCCCTTCCTTTTTTTTCTCCTTGTTTCGGCTTGAGGGAGGTATGAGAAGAAGATGAACACCATCCTCCTTCTTCTCTTTTATTTAATTCCTTTTATTTCAATTATTAAATCATTTGTTAATACAAAATTATTTTAATTTTTGAATTAGTGGAGCATATTCTTTCCTTGGCCGGCCACTATGTTTAACATGGGTAAATTGACATGCAAAACTACTCCTTTCAATGCATGTACTATTAGACCATTATAAAATTAGCCTCTCACTTTCCAACAAAGTTTCATATAAGTCCATATTAATAAATTCACATAAAGATGATCAAATTAATGCATGAAACTTTCACACATGCAATTACTCACATCATAAACACAGAATATAACTTTTAATTATTTATAAGACTCGGTTTCGTGGTCCCGAAACCACTTTTCGACTAGGGTCAACTTTGGGCCGTCACAAAGGGAATAGGGGTGCTGAAATTTGTATGCAACACTAAGGAGAAACTTTGTTAAATTTTAGTGAAATTTTATAAGTTAATTTTCTTGAACTCAAATAAATTTTTTTTTAGTTTTCTTTTTTCTAAATTTATGATATTATAATTGTAATCTTCTTGAAAACTATAATTCAAATTTGGAAGATTTTATTTCGGTTTAATTTGAGCCTTTTGTTTGGTTTTTGAGTTAGAGCCTATTTTATAAGCATTCGAGAGTTTGAGAATAGTGGAGAAGATTATTCAATTGAAGCTTAAAAGATTTGGACTCTAGTTGGATTGTTTGACAAATTCAGCATATTCTTGAAGGCCTGACTTGCATTCTCAATCTCACCCGAACTTAGAAACATAGGTACATTTACTGATTAAATTTATTACTATAAATATCACAATAAATTTTTGTTTTATGCTAGGATTAAATAGTGGAGCCTTGCCCTTGATTCGACCCTGCCCTATTTTCTTGGGAATGTCCAATGACTAATGGCGTTTATTTCAATGTCGATGGACCAACACGAGGATAACCGAGGCCTATTGGATGCAGTGGAATGTTGAAGGACAACAAGAGTGTGGTGTGATAACGCCAAAGAAGCTAAGTTATTTTCTATCTAAACTGCTGATAAACTATAAAAGTAACATATTTTAATTTCATTCTTAATGTGCTTTTGAATGATTAATTATGCAAATTAGTGAATTTGATTCTCTTAATCCTTTAAATTCATGTTTATAAACTTAGGACAGCATTTGGGAGCGAAAGGAGTGAAAAATGAGCCAAAATTGGACAAATAGAGTTATTTTTAGGAGCCACACGACCTGGGCATTTCCACACGGGTTGGACACACGCCCGTGTGAGCCACACGGGCTGGACACATGCCCATGTGCTAGCTCGTGTTGATTTCGCACCCTGCTTCCCAAATACGCGAAAAAACCTAATTTTTAGGCCTTCTAAGCATTCTAAAGTCTATAAATACCAATTAGAAGAAGACATAAGGGAACTATCAGAGAAGATCGAAGAAAACACTTGAAGAACACCATTAGAATCAACTCAGAAACAGATCTCCATCAAGATCAAAGATCTCATTTTAATTTCTTTCGAAGTTTTTATAAGTTTCTTTATGTCTTGTGGTTATTCTGACTTTGAGATGTTTTCATTCAGGGTTATGAACTAATTCTCTAAATACCTAGAGAGGATGAAACCTATGATGAATCCTTTTATTTAGTATCTGTTTTTACACGATAAATACTTTATTCTTGTTCTTAATTATGTATAGTTATACTATTGTTCGATAGGTGTGCTTGCCTTTGTCTTATTTATAGTTAGTTTAGTGGCCATCAACTGCTTTGCAACTCTATGTCCTTCTCAATGGTTACATAAGGCATTGTTGATATGATGGCTCACTTGAGTTGGAGGTTCAATAGTTGTTTGTTGTTTTGGGATTTTTTAACTTATGCAAAGTTACGGTTAGGTTCTCGAAAAAAAGGGTTGTTTGGTGTTACATTTGAGCATCAAAGGATTATTTATATGAAGTCCATCCTTAAGATTTGAGAATTAATTTGATTGATCTCCATTAAGTCTTTTGTGGAACTTCAATTATTGAATCAAATTGGCCATGCAATTTTGGAGTGTTGAAGGATGTTGATGGCTTGGTGACTTATATGGTCTCTAGTGTTGCATATTTGGCTTTTAATTTGGTGCTAATTTTTGTTTTTGGATTCTATTTTCTAGTGTTTTCAATGTTGTTTCTTGTTCTTACAAGGTTGGTTTTATGTCTAGGTGATGATTGTTTTTGGTTTGTTTCTAGTCTTTTGTATGGGTAGACTTTACATTTTTAATTTTAATAAAATAATTTTGTTGAGCAAAAAATGTCTTGTTTTATAAAAAAAGTTAAAATTTTATTGAGCCAACTCAAACATTTTTGTATCAATTTTTTCAATAATTGGTATCAGAGCCAAGGTCACATCTATGTTTATCGGTATAAATTGCAATCAAAATTGATTTTTGTAATGCCCCAAAATTTTGGGAGTCAAGTTTTGCAAAATTTTGATAAATTATCATGAGGTTTTCTAAGAATTAATTCCCATAAAGCGAATTTAATATAAAAAATGAAACATATAGTGTTGATAAATAATTTTAGAGTTCTAGTACTCATTGGGTTTTATATGGGCCAAGGATTTAACTGAAAGAAAAGGAAAATTGAAAAATCTTGAGTTTGAAAAGTAAATTATAAAAAGGGAAAATAAAGAGTTTTTATGAGGTTATTTGCCCAAGAGCTTAATAGTTTTTACCCAAAGTTGAATTCAACAGTCGATTTTTTCCAATTCCAATAACCATGAACGTATCAACTGAATGGTTAAATACATATTTTTGTATCAAAGCATGAGCGTTCCAATAACCAATAAAGAAGTGGGTTAATACTAAGCTTAACTTGCCTAGAGTTTGTTTGGATCAATCCTTGTTCAAAGATATTTGCTCAAACACGACCAGTAAATTAATGGGTTAAATCAATTTTTGGAGCCTCAACTTTGTCAACTATTCTCATATTAGGGCTTAAATTTTTTTGTCCAACTTAAATCCTAAGCTTGACAATTGTTCCTATATTGGGCCTAAACTTTTTTTTTGTCTAAATGTTTAGGCGTACGACAAGCACACAACCAATGGCCTTCGATAACATAAGTTATCTCTACTCCTTAAAGTGTTCTCTTAGGAATTCTTGTTTTTCTTTTCCTTATCTTTATTTTTCCACTTCTGGTGGTGAAAAGAATTATTATGACCACCTCTTTGTTGATTATTATAGTTCCACCTACCACGTCCACGATTACATTTTTCATATTTGTTACTTATTGATGCACCCACTTCAGGGAATGGAGCAGACGTAGTAGGACGAGCTTCACGATTTTTATTAATAGCTTCTTATTTTATTCAAGCATAAGTAAACATTTAAAATCTTTTTCATGACAATGTTTCTGCAGGAGCACATTTGAAAAATGAAAAGTTAAAACAAAGCTTCTAACAAGTTCTCATTAGTAATATAGAAGCACATTTGAAGTATGAAAAGTTTTTGAAGACTTATACTCACTCACAATTTTTAAAATTTTACAACTTCAAGTACATCCGATTATAATGAGCTTTAGATAAGAGATCTTGCAACTTCAAGTGCATAAAATCATCATATTCTGAAGGTCATATCTTTCATATTTAAACATTTGCATGAATAAAGCTCACATCTGAATGTGTATAAATTTAATATTTTTTTTCATAACCACTGTCACGAATGCATGAATTTCAATTCAAAATCAATATGTTCATATTTTTGTCTTGATTAGTTTTCAATTATAATAATCATGTTGCAATAAAATAAATCATAGTAAAATATACTTGAAGATTTTTAACACCATCGCCGTCACCTCGGTAGCACAATTGCAAATACTAAAACAATTTTTCTTTCATTATAACATTTATAAATTAATAGTAAAAATAATTTATAAAGCAATCAGTACAATGCTTGAAAGTTATTCGATACACATTTTACCAAATTTCAATATCACATATATGTTATAAAATCTCACGACGCTCTGATAAAATATTCATAAATAGTAATTCAATTTAAAATATATAATACAATCATTCAACAATAACAAATTTTTCTTTAATCAACAATAACATGTTAATAACATTTTCCATCACAATTATAATTAATTCCAAACATAGTTAATAAACTTTAAAATAATATATATTCATAAAACAATTTTACCTAAAATAAGAGAACAGTGAAATAAAACATACCAAATAAGAAATATATAAATTTCTTAGCATAAATCTTTGTTTTGACATCTTCGAATACTTGAGTGGTTAAAGGCTTAAATCCCAATCGCAAAGGTTCCAATCATGGTTACTTGCGAATTTGGCTTGCTTTGCTGCTCTGTGGCAGCGATTGGTGATCTAAATATCTTCAAGTTCTGTTGGTGATCAAGCGATTAAAAGCTTGGCAACGAGGATTTGTAGGTTTTGAATCCTTTTGGCGACACCTTGTTTTGGGGTTTTTTTTCTTGAATCCAGCTTCACATTGAGAGGTGAGGTAGGCGAGTGGCAATGGCTAAAGAGGACTGGGTTTAAACCTTTCTATGCTTTTTTCTTCTTTATAAGAACAACAATTTAAAGAAGAACATGCAATAAAATAAATAATAAAAGAATTAAGGAAAATTTCAAGTCTTTTTTATTAAATAATATTTTTCTTGTTAAAATTTATTCTTATATCATCAAAATCAATAAAGTGATAAATTTAATACAAAATTCAGTAAAATTCAATCAAAATCTACTCATATTCACAAAATATAATAGCAAAGTGTAGTGGTAAATTTGCATTTAAACCCTTATTTTTATTTTTTTTAATAAAAAAATTAAGAAAAATTGAATTAACTTTATACATTATATATGAGAGATATGGAATTTAGAAAACAATCCACATCATAATTTATCTTCAACATTAAGTTTCATTTAAAGCAAATATTATTACTAATAAATATATTATGATCAATACAGAGATCTGAATCTGTTTACTTTTTAAGCTCTTTTTATTCAATATGAAAATTATTTAATAATTATCAGATTTTTTTTCTCTTTTTGGTACATAAAATTTAAAGCTTCGTACAGACAGACCTACTGAAAATTCTCTGCTGTTTTTGCATCTGAAAAGTTTATGAAGTAACAGCCAAATAACATAATCCAACACTGTAAATTTTAAAATAATATGTATACATATATGAAAAGCACTCAAAGATCATAGCCAAAAACCCTAATAATTAATATTATCAACTATTAGAGGTTTTTATTAGGTTGTTGACATAAAAAAGTGAAACATTGAAATAAAATGGGATCATGTCACCTTCTTCGTAGAGATCGTCATACTCATGATCATAGAAATGATCGTATAGCTCACGGGGATTCAAATTTGGAATGAAAATTTAGCCATTTATTGCCGCTGCAGCATCATCAAGATTCTCATATATATTCAAAGGACTAATTGGTACATGTATAGCGAAGCAAAAAGGATGATCTTCACCATTAATTTTCGATTGCCCTAAGAATGATACGTGAATCTTGATGATGCTCCATCCGCAAACAATGACTGTTGTATCACCATCATCATCAAGACCCTATGGTTAAAAAAACCCTAAACCCTAAATCAAAAACCTCATCTCCCAAGTGAAATACAAAAAAAAAAAGTTTGAAAATTTGGATGTGAAACAAGGAAGACCCCATTGTGCGATTATAAAAAACACTTGAAAAATGAAGTTAAGAGCAAGAGGCAATGTTTAAAAAGAACCCCAACACCCCAAAACTAGAAGAAGATGAAAACAAAGGGTGAAAAAGGAGGATGATAGAGGAGAAGTGAGGGATAATGGAGGGTTTAGAGGGTATAAATAGATAAGAGGAAGAGAGAGTTAATGAATAGGTTGGAAATGGTTGGTGAGTTTTGGTGTGTGTGAGAGAGAGACTTAGTCCCCACAACAATTAAACATCGTAATCCTTTGTACCAAATTTACCAATACTTCTTTACTCTTTTCTCATACTCGGTTTTGCCAATAATTTCTCATTAGTCAATTCAAGAACTGGAAAATAAAAATAACTCGTCATTAATTAATATTTCCCTTAATCCAAAGCATTAACATAGAAAAGATTTTCATCAGTCAACCAATTAAATTTTTAAAGAAAAATGCGAGGTTCACAATTCTTTGTTTCATTTAAAAGGTGAGATTTGTGTTTGTAGTGGTGGGTTCTTTGTCTAGGGGATGGGAACAGTACTTCCTCTTTGACAGTGTTTGCTTAATCATTGTTTTATTGTTCCAGAAGAATTATCTCAATTTTTTTTAATGTGCTATTTGGTATTTCATTGTCTAATGAATATTTTGGATGAGTATATATTTATTTGTAATTAGCGTAAAAATAACATTATTAGTGAGATTAGATACGGTAATGATATTATAATGCGAGACAAAAAAAAAATTTAAACGTATCACATTAAAGATAAACATCCATCCAAAAAAACCTAAGTAAATTCAAGCATTATCAATACATCTTTAACCTATTGGATTGAATGAATCAAAATAGATTCAATTGCTAAAATAAATTTAATCACTAATTCAACCGAATGAACTAAAAATCATCGAATTAACTAATTCCATCGCCCATCCTATTCTAAACCCCATTAATGGTGATTTAAAAGGGATTTTTGCATATGTTGCGTCCTCTACAAGCATTATTTTGATGAAGTGGTGATGGAATATAGGAATTGACAGGGCCCTGACTTGACCCTATTCAAATTATACTATCTATCTAGTTATGGGGGAAAAGCTTTTTTCTCTTTTCCTATACTTTCCTTCCTCACCTACCTATTTATTACTTAGGGTTTTCTCTGCCACCTTCTTTCCTGGTTTTGTTCCCATCACTTTCCATTTTTGCTGCTTGTTTTCAGTCTCAGTTTTGTAAGTTCTTTACCATTTTATGGCACAGTTTTAAGTTTTCTAATTGCCAATTTACCATGTTTTTGTTTATACATAAACAATAAACTGTACCTAAAATTAGTTCCTAAATGAACAAGTATTATGCTATCACATTCCTTCGTTAATCTAAACAAATCATGCAATATATAAAGGTTGAATTACAATCAATTACATTAAATTATTAAAAAGGTCTTCAGATAATCATTATATCGATAAAAATCTTTTAAAACAATTAAATTCCACTAAAAATTAAATCTTATATTTAATTTGAAGTTTAATTCTCATCCTTGTTTGGTTTTAATCCTTACTCAGAGATGTCTTTATAGATAAGTTGAATTAAAGGATCAAATAAAATTATTTAAAATATCCCGATTATATAAAGCAAGTTATATATTAAAATTCATGAATAGCTGTAGAATATATCATTCAGTATGGTATTTAGATAAGTTATTTGCCATGACATATTAAGTCATTAATTATGGTATTAAGATAGAATAATCTTAAAAAAATCTTGCCTTTTATCAGTAGAAACTAGAAAGCGGATATGTTGCAGTTTTACTTAGTTCATTCGTGCCCAACTTATCCTCGTATGGACAAAAAACTGACACTCTTGTTTTTTCTTTTCGATTACTGTGTGACAGTACCAAAAAAAAATAATAGCAAGGGTGCTATGAGAAGTTTTGGCTATTGCATCAAATAATAATAAAAATAGATATGAGTATTAGAGGACATAAATTTAAATGGGTTAAACCGCATTATTTTCTTATTTAAGAGTCGAGAAAGAGATGTATCAAAAAATCAAGAATAAAGAGTGTTTCTTATGTAATAAAATAAAAGAAAAAGCTATATTTTGTAGTAGAAGCTGAAAATTGTGGCCTACCCAACTGAATACGAAATAATTAGAGACAAAGGCAGAAACGCGTGACAGTCTAACACACCAATGCTCTGCTGCCAACCATATATTCTCTCCTTTCTTGCGAAAAACCACTTCACTCATTTTTACATTTTCTCAATATTTTAAAAATGTATAATTTTTAATACTATTCAATCCTTAAATAGAGTAAAAAACGCACTTTAACACGCTCGAACGAACTGCCCACATCCTTATGCTCTAAAAACAATACCAATATCAATTGAGTTAAACTCAATCAATAAATTTATTATTAAATTTATGGTCATATATAATCTTAAATTGATTTAATATTTATATTATAGCGATTGAGAATTTTTATGAATGTAATGGTTACCTTTTTTTATTTTAAAAATAAATTTATCATTTTTTCCTCAAATAAATAATTAAATTTATCATTTAAGTATGTTCGGATCTATGTTTTCATGCATGTTGTAATAATAACAATATCAACTAAGCTAATATTATAATTTATATATATATAGGAGAATAATCCACTTATACCGGATAAAACTCATATAAATTTACACTCATTCATAATTTTTCTACAATTGGTGTTTTAACAATTCAACCATTAAATTTATCAATATAATTATACTTGTCTTACATGTTAAGATTGAAACACGGGTTGAGCTTAATTAAAGGAAAGGCAGTTGATGCAGAAAGGAGAATTTCGATTAATTTTTCTTCTAATAATTTAATTTCTTCACCTTCCAAAATAAATGTGCCCATTTATTTGGTTCCATCAGTGGCTAAACAGAATATAAGCTACTGGGAGAATCAGGCATCACAATTTTGGCTAATGTTATTCAATTTAGTCATAGTAATATATACAAATTATTCACTTAACCACAATCCTTATAAACATTGATTAAGGATGTACCACATATTTAGTACTTTAATAAAATGTTGAATACCATATTTGATGATTTAGAAAAAAATTCTACATGTCAAATTTTTATTAACTGATTTAGCAATTCACTAATAATGCTAATATTAAATACCGTAATAAATACTTTTTAGTCAACTTTTTTAATTTATACATAAATAATTATATATATTATCCAAAAAGAAACATAAGCACCAATGGTCCACCAAATCTCACCGAGCCAGATAATTTTTTTTTCTTTAAAAAGAAAATAACCTTTAAAATAAGAGTAAGTATCTAGTACACACAGGCTCTATACTTTTTTATTTTAAAAAATTATAATGGGTTTCTCCTTTTTAAATCTATATATTTTTAGTATTTTGTATTTTTAAAAGTTGTAGATTTAGTTCTTATATTTTTATATGATCAATTTTGGTCCTTGTGCTTTTCGAATTGGTCAATTTTAGTCCATGTACTTTTCAAAATTTGAAATTTTAGTCCCGAGCCAAACAACAACAATTAAATCGGTTTGGTTAAACTTAATTGCTAGTCATGTACTATGTATACAACTATAGATTTAGTCCATTTTCACTAATTGGATCATTCTATGTCCCTATACTTTTCGAATTTTGAAATTTTAGTCTTGATGCAAATGATAGTCGTTAATGCATTAACTTAATTTTTGGTGAAGAATATGTGGAAATAATAAGTTGACATGATATTGGACATATGATAATATACTTGGCACATCATATTTTGGAAATAACATAACTTTACTTGATGAATTTAACGGTTATTGTTTGGTGAGGATCGAAAATTTTAAAATTTAGAAAGTATAGGGTCTAAAAATGACCAAATAAAAGTATATGGATTAATTCCACAACTTTTGCAAAGCACAGAGACTAATAGCAAAATTTAACCTTTTAAGATTTTAATCCTTCTACTTTTTATATTTAAAAATGTAAGTAAATCAGTTATCAATATTGTTACATTTTTTTTGTTAAATTAACATTCATCATAACATCATTTTCTTTGCTACATGACAATCCAGTAAGTATTTTTTATTTACTAGTGAATTTAACGGAAAATTTAACAATGTTAACAATCATATTTAAATTTTAAAATTCAAAAAGTGTAAAGACTAAATTCCTAAAGATAAAAATAGGACTAAATTTCAAATGTAAAAAAACTACATAAACTTAAAACATATTTTAACCTATGAATAATTATCCATCCATACATTTTGTAAGAAAAAAATGTTGATTTGATTCAATTCGTAAATCAATAACATCATTATCAAATTAGCATAATTTTACGCTGATATACAAATAATTATTTAATTCAATATAAAAATAAATGTATATATTCATTTATTTAAATATATAATTAAATCAAAATCAAAGTTTCGGATATAAATATAAACCATAAATCGAAATTTATATATTTAAATTTAATTGCCCAAATCAAAGGTGAATTTATTCATTGTATAAACTGAAAAGCTTGGGGACACATTGTGAAGTCCTTTGAATCAGTTTTCCTTTGTGGAAAGGGGAGCCTAATTTGAGCAGCTCATCTTTCGAAGAGAAAAGAAAATGTACCTCGCTGATCTCATCCATCACCTGACAAGCTTATATGACCTTTTTTTCGACGAGTAAATAAATGCATCAAATCAACATGGAACTTTTTGCCTGCATAGAATCCATTAGGTATAATTGTTTTAGTATCACCATATGGATATATTAACCATCATTTGGTTTAGTTTTAATATTTAATTTAATATCTAAATTTAGTTTTGATGTTTAATTTAATATTTGAATTTTTCTTTATTTTATATGAATATTTAAATTTAATTTAAATATTCAGATTTAGTATTTGAATTTAATTTTGTCGAAAATTTTATGGGCTTATTACTTAATTGCTGTAGTTACATCTCTTTTTATTTTGGCTTAGTGATTTACTTTTGGATTGGAAGTTCTTATGCTGCCATTGAATGGATTGATATGGTGATCACATTAGTAGGAATGTATTTTTAAGGTGTTTGAAATATTTTTATGATTCGGGCTCTTTAATACTGTTGAAGGTGTTGTTTTGGGAAGGACATTCTTGTTTTGCAATTACCAAATGAGCTATCGTAAGGAGTTTGGCGTTCAGGTGGTGTTTGTTGTCAGCTAAGTGTTTATTGGGTGTGTTTTTTTTTTAGTAACATCCTTAGAGGTATTTTATGTTTTTTTATTAGAGCATGCGTGTCAAATATTTATCAGATCAAATGATATTTAGTTTGGATACCAAATTGAAAATTGAAGTCAAACTTAAATACCAAATTGAGACAAAAAAATTTAAGTATCAAATTGAAAAATAAAACTAAATAGAAATACCAAATTATATACTAACCCTATTTTTATGGAAATCCTTACATAAGAGGTTGTGCTTTGCATGGCATCATCATCGATCAACATCACAAAACATTGATCACCATCAACAATATCATTATCATATATATATTCGTGCATGTGATCACGTCCTCCATCAATACAGTGATACTTGACTAGAATTAAACAAATCCTTTTATTTATATAATTAGACGAATTAGAGAATTCATGGTAAAGAGAAATTAAATAACATAAAAAAGGGAGATGACTAAAAGGGAAATATAATGCAAGTGGTTTGTTTACCTCGATCCACAAGAACCCCACAGGCCACAGTTATTAGGTTTTCAGAAAAGCTGTCATCTCCTTGACTTAGATTCCCTTAACTCAACCAAACCCAAATCCAAGTAATTAATAAAAGCAATCCTTTTACTCAGTTTCTCTCGATCGTCTCTCCTTGATAAGATGTCATTTCGAGTGGCATTGGGAAACACGTCTTCCTACAAATCCATCTTTGTTTTTCTCATATGTTTTGGTTGACATTTATACAATGAAATTTGAACACTAATTAACACAACATGTTTTTCTCGTATTAAGAGAAATAAAGAGATGTATTTGAGTTGGATAAAGAGAGGGCTAAGAACATTAGAAGCAAAGAAAGAGGACATGGATGGGTAGCGTGTAAAGTTGGAAGAAAAGAAAGATGGCAGGTGAAAGAATTTAGGGGGGTATAGGAGGAGTAGGGCTGAGAAATGTTTGGGGTTTCTATTTGGAGAAGGTAGAATAAGGGTTGCCATTTGCCAATGGTGCTTGGAATTTCATATGTAAATCTAGCAACGTCAGCTGAATTTCTGGGCAGCTGTCTAAACCATCTACAATATTACGGCTTACAATTATTGTACTTGTGTAAAACAAAGGTAGGTACATGATGAAAGAAAAGGGGAATTCTAATTTGTGGCTTAAGAAACAACTAAGAGGTATACATTTCGATTTGATCCAAGTATGTGTAATTGGTGTGCAAGGAGACCGAGACTAGAATCATGTATTATTTTCGTCTTCTTTGGTGAGACTTGTTTGGTACAAAATCTGGGCATGGTGAGGTTTTTGTAGCTGTTTACCAAAAGGTCTCTACGAATTTATGGAGGAATATGCTTTCATTTTCCACTTTCGGGTACTTCAAGGCATTGGTGGCTGACTTGTTGTGTGGCGAGTTTGTGGTCGCTTTGGCACGAAAAGGACAAGTGTTTAAGAACAAGGAGAAAACATTTGATGAAATTATTTTTCTGATTAAGCTTAGGTCCTTATTTTGGATAAAAGCCTCATTAGTAACATGATCTATTTGTGAGGCTATGTGGTGGGAAGATCCCTATGCTTGCTTGCACTCTTCTTGTTCAAAATAATAAGTGTTCTAATGTTCAATGGTCACCTCCTGCAGTGGGATATCTCAAAGTTAATGTTGACGGTGCCTCGAGAGGATCTTTATGTCAAGCCGGTTGTGGTGGTGTTCTTAGAGACAAAATGGGGAAGTGGATTGCTTTATTTTCCGAACCCCTTGCTACGATGTTGATTTAGTTGAGCTTAATGCCATTAAATTAATTCGATTATGAGACATCAAGTCAGTTAGTCAATTTAAATATAAATAACTAAGAAAACTGATTATTTTAACCGATTGCTCATCCCTATTCCATACAATAAAGACCTTTTGCTAAGGTATGAACCTCACATAAATGCCAAGTAGTGTGCAATCAAGTATTTGTTTAAATACATAAGGAAAGGACCTTATAGACCAGTTGTGCTCTTACATAGTAGTCATTGAAAGAAAAAATGACGACAATAATATTGTTGTGGATGAAACGAGAACCTATTTAAGTTGCAGATATATTGGACCGCCTGATGCATGTTAGAGAATATTCGAGTTTCTTATCCATTTTAGAAACCCATCAGTAATGAAATTCAATTTCCTTTTATCGAATCAACAACCAATAATTCTGAGGGATACTGTTAGAGTATAGATAAAGACTCTATTAGTCTATTAGTTGTTAGTTGTAGTCTGTTATTCAAAGCAGTTATGCTGTTAAATTGTTAGCAGCAGTTATGTTGTTAAGTTGTAGTCTGCTTCCATGACTACCATTGCTTCTGCTGATTCTGCCTCTGTCGAGCATTGTTGTCCGATGTTCACTGGTGCTCGGATCGTTCAGTCATTTCCTCGTCATGACACTGTTAAGTTGGATGACGGAAAGTTTGATCAATGGTAGCAGCATATTCGCTTGATCATTGAAGGTTATGAATTGATTGGTTTTTTGAAGAGAACATTACTTGCGCCGCCGTATTTTTTACAGTCTCCAGAGGGCTCTCTAGTTCCAAATACGGATGCCTCGGCGTTCGTCCAACAGGATAGGTTACTTGCCTCCTGGTTACTTTCCACTATTAGTCCTTCACTGTTGTCTTCTTTGACTGACTCTAGGACGGCATGCGATGTTTGGAATACTGCCACTCGTCTCTTCGTCGCAGTCATAGGTGCAAAGTTATCTCGCATTCATCACGACTTACACTCACTTAAGAAAGGTAATCTGTCGATAAAAGACTATGTAGCAAAGATTCAGAATACCTACGCATTAATCGAGGCTTCTGGATCTTGGCTCTCGGAGGTGGAGAAAGTGGATATCGTCCTTGCGGGCCTGCCTCCAGAGTTCGATGTCGTGCTTACCTTAGTGTCGTTCTCGTCGAAAACCCTACTGTTACAATGCCTCATTAATGTACTGTTGGAATATGAAAGTCGCCAGATGCGTGCGGTTCAAGAAGTGTCATTTCATGCTAATCTTTTGGAGTCTATTCTGTCGCCGCCGGTGGTGGACTCTGTGAGTGGTGGCCGTCCCTCATCTGGTGGTCGCGGGAAAGGGTTTCGATCCCGAATCCAATGTCAGATTTGTGGTCGATTTGGACATTTAGCCGAACAATGTTATTATCGTTATAACCGTGAGTACGATGGTCAGCCATCGGTGGCTTGGGCTTCCAATCCGGTCGATCGTACTGGACAGGGTTCGGATGCTAGTTTCTCATTTCTGCCGCTAGCCTCTGGTCAATTTGGTGGTCCTACGTCGACGGCGCCGCAGGAATTTTTTTTCTAGTGGTAATTGTTGGGGTGGTCATTTGCCGTCTGTTGCACATCCCATGCCTATGTCGCACACTAGGGTTTCTAACCCTTTTACTGCATTTGATGATGGAACAGGGCTGTCGTTTGGGCACCATACTGGGTCAAGCCAGCCATTTGGGCCTGGACATGAGACTCAATTTGCGCCTGGGTCGGGTTCGAGGTTTGGGCCTACTGCTGGGATCATCAGGCCAAATAATTTTGGCCAACATACTGGGCCGCTCATGCGTGCTAAGTCATTTGGCCCAGGCCAGAATTTTGGGGGTGAATATCCTCCACTTGGGCCAACTTCTAATATTCTTCCAAATGGGCCGACATCAAATTGTGTGGAGTTTGCAAGCTCTCTTGGCCGTGGCCGTAAGCTTAGGATTTCAGGTGGAGATGTCTATAATGCGTCTGGATCGTTTGTTCCTTGGCAGACCAAACCAATGGCTCGTGTTTATACTAGGTCAGATACGTGCATTGGGCTACCTCGACTTCCCGATTTATATGCATTTGATGTCTCCAACTCTACTGGGTCTAATATTAATGCCACTCATTTTGGGTCCAATTTTGATGGTAATAATTCATATATTCCTATGCCTATAGGAATTACGTCTTGGAATCCAGATTCAGGGGTTACGCACCATGTTTGTCGCGATGCCTCTGCTTTGAATGACTCTACACCTTACTCAGGTACATCTTCTCTCTTAATGGGTGACGAAACTCCCACCAAGATCTCATGTGTTGGACATTCTGTTTTACCTACACAGATTAAATTGTTTCATTTGTCTAATGTTTTGTGTGTACCGTCTATACAAAAGAGTCTCCTATCTGTTTCAGTTTGCCACCGACAATAACGTGTTTTTTGAATTTCATCCGACTTATTGTGTTATTAAGGACATCAAGACTCAGGAAATTTTGCTGATGGGCCACATTCGTGATGGGCTCTATCATTTTTCTCCGCCGATTGCTTCTGATTAGTCTGTTGTGGCTCCTTCTGTTGCCAACACTAGACTCCAGACTCGTCCTAGCAGCTATGATATTTTTACTTTATGGCACAAACGTCTCGTTCATCCATCTGCTTCTGTTGTTAAATCTATTCTAGATAAATGTAATATTGCTTCCGATAAATTTTGCCTTGATAATGTTTGTACTACATGTCAGAAAGAGAAGTCTCATAAATTGCCTTTTCCAAACTCTACTAATGAATATAATGATCATTTTGCTTTGGTTGTCTCCGACTTATGGGGACTTGCGTCTGTTGCCTGTGGAAGTAATTGGCATTATGTCTCGTTTATTGACATGTGCACTCGCTTTACTTGGATTTATCTTATTCGCCAAAAATCTCAAGCGATAGATTACTTTGTTCAATTTCAGCAATTAGTCAAAACTCAATTTGGGAGAAATGTCAAACAATTTCAGAGTGATTGGGGTGGAGAGTTTTGAGCTTTTACATTCATTTTGGCGACTCAATGGATAGTTCATAGGTTGTCTTGCCCACATACATCCAAACAGAATGGGGTGGTTGAATGCAAACATCGGCATATTATTGACATGGGTCTCACACTTTTGGCCCAAGCAAATCTCCTTATAGATTATTGAGGCTACGCATTTTGTTGTGTTGTTCATCTTATTAATAGTCTTCCTACTTCAGTTTTGAAGGGTCAGTTTCCGTACAAGGTTCTTCATGGACAAGACCACACATATGATAATCTACGAGTATTTAAGTGTTGCTATTTTCTATATCTGCGTCACAAGTTGGATTTTTGTTCTCAGCCCTGTACGTTCTTGAGGTATAGTTCCCAACATAAAGGTTATCAATGTCTCACATCGGATGGTAAGATAGTCATTTCTCGTCACGTTGTGTTTGATGAACAACGGTTTCTATCTAATATGTCTATTAAGGGTTCTACGTCTCAGTACGGACAGTATATCTCAACATATGTTCCTATTGTTTAGCCTCGCTCTTGTTGGCCCACGGAGTCCTCGTCCGCTCAACTCCCTGAGTCATCATCTCCTGCTCTTGTTTTATGTTCCTTGCCCTCTGTCTCAGGAGTTCCCCAGGCTACTCTAGGCTCTAACCGTGAGCCACATCATCTCTCTCCCTTACCCACTGAAGACAGTGTTCCCGATCCAACCACAATTACGTCAAATATTTCGTCATCTCCTTTGCCTATGATGAATACTCATGCAATGTTTACTCGGTCTAAGGCCAGCACTTTTAAGCCTAATGCTATGTTTGTTGAAGTTGTAAAACCCCACACGATTGAGAAAGCCTTTTCTACCGCAGAATGGCGTGCAGCAGCACAAGCTGAATATGATGCCCTCATTAATAACTCCACCTGGAAACTTGTTCCGTTACCAAATGGCCGCAAGGTGATCGAATGTAAGTGGCTTTTCAAAGTAAAGAAAAATCATGATGGAATTGTCACCCGTCATAAGGCTCAGTTAGTAGCGAAAGGATGTTCTCAGGTACCTGGGTGTGATTTCAAGGAAACATTTATTCCAGTAGTAAAGCCTGTTACTATTCAAACCATATTATCTGTTGTTGTTGCCAAGGGTTGGTAGCTCCGTCGGGTATATGTGAATAATGCGTTTTTAAATGGCGATCTTGCTGATGAAGTGTTCATACAGCAACCTCCAAGGTATGTTCAATATGGTCCGATTGGCGAATCTTTGGTATGTCATCTGAAGAAAGCTTTGTATGGGCTACGTCAGGCTCTGCGTGCCTGGTTTGATAAATTGAAGTGTTTTATCGTTTCTATCGGTTTTCTCTTATCAAAGTCTGATGCATCTTTGTTTGTTCGAGTTACGCTTGACTCCACTCTTTATGTTCTTGTTTATGCGGAAAATATTATTGTTACTGGAAGTAAGCCTAATTGCATAAGTAATTTTGTTCAGCAGTTGAATGAGGAGTTCTCCCTTAAAGATATGGATGATCTTTATTATTTTCTAGGGATTGAGGTTACTCGTTCATCCACTGGGTGTCTTCATCTTTGCCAACTAAAATACATTCGCGATCTACTAGATAGAAGTTCTATGACTAATGCTAAGAGTGTTCATACTCCAATGATTAGCTCGTCTGCCCTATCCAAGGATGACGGGGATCGTCTTCGTGACCCTACTGAATACAGGAGTCCTGCAGGTGCTCTACAATATGTGGTCTTGACTCGACCTGATATTGCCTACGCGATAAATCGTATATGTGAATTCATGCATACGCCTACTACTGTTCATTTGGTTGCCTTAAAACGAATCTTGCGGTATTTATGTGGTACTCTTGATTATGGGATTGTCTTTCGTCCATCTGACAGGCTTTCTTTAGTCGGTTATGCCGATGCTAATGGGGGGCTGGATTTTGATGATTGTCGATCTACAATGGGCTACTGCGTGTATTTTGGTCACACACCCATCTCCTGGTGTTCAAAGAAACAACAAGTTGCTTCAAGGTCTACAGAGGCCGAATATCAGTGTCTCGCTGCAACTACCAGTGTTGTTACTTGGTTGGTCTCGCTGCTAAAGGAGTTACAACTTCACTTTGACGATCCACCTACTATTTGGTGTGATAATTTTAGTGTCGTCGCAGTTGCTGCTAATCTCGTCTTACATTCTAAGTTCAAACATGTAGAGTTTGACCTGTTCTTTGTCCGCGAGAAAGTAGCTGATGGTTCTATTGTCGTTGGTGAGGCACCTGCTTGTGATTAGGTTGCTGACATTCTTACCAAACCTCTGCCTATTTCATCAGTTGCTCAATTTTGGTGGTCTTCTTTGGGTTTTGCCTGTCGAGAATATGAGTGAATGTTGTAGATAAAAACTCTACTAGTCTATTAGTTGTTAGTTGTAGTCTGTTATTCAAAGCAGTTATGCTGTTAAATTGTTACCAGCAGTTACTCATACACTTTAAAAATACTATTGCTATACTGATTAAAAAGACGATAATACAAAATTCATTCAATACACATTCTAGTTTTATTCAACTTACTGTAGATATTAACAGATACAGATATCGTAGATGCATGCATTGATATGTCCTATATATGAGATGATTGTCGAGTTTTTACGCTTTCAAAGAACACGTTAATGAGCGCATTAGACAAATTGATTTAAAAGATAAAAAGGGTAGACTTCAATAAATGGGTTCTTAGTGTGATGTTATTTCTAGAGATAAGGATGATGCTTAATGGTTGAAATTCCCAATCAATTTCCAAGTGACCCAAGAAAGGACATGGTTAAAACAATCTATTCTAAATTTTCGACCATAAGATACAATGAAAGTTATTTAACTGAAAGGGAAATTCTAACACCTTTAAATCAGGTTGCTGACAACATTGATAATTATATATCATCCATGATTGAAGATGCAGAACAAGAGCTAATGTTGGAAATTAAATGGTGTCAAAAGAAAAGACTTATTCCAAAATTATAAGTCAACATAATTGGTGAAAGCGAACAATATTATGAGCCAAGCACTTGGGTAGCTAATTTGGACTGCGACACATTTTGCTGGAGGGTGAAGAACTTCATGCAATGAAGAACTCAACCATTGGACCTTCGGTGGATGAAGAAAGGAATAAATTTAAAATTTTAAAGAAGACACAAAATGCATCATGTTGAAAGGAATACAAATAAGGTGTCATACTCATCAACTCATCATGAATGATGCACTTGATTTTTGTTCGTACTTTAGTTATTCAATTGCTAATGTTTTAACTCATGTTGAAACAATTTGTTACTCTCATGTATAAACAAATGTTCACATAAATTTTTGGACAATAATCTATTTTGATCTCCATGATCAGTTTCCAAAATAATGGTAATCAAATTTGGCTGCTTAGAGCTTGGTGATCGACATGTCTTTATCATATAATATCCTTATCCTTTTAAGCTTTTATCCTTATAATTTATCTACTGAATTTTCTTGGTTTATAAAGTTTTATCTTGGGATAAATTTAGAGGTATTTATTAAGATTATTATGTACTAATTTGATGAACTTATCTTTACAAAATCTGCTAAGGGGAACTGCAATATTTTGTATATAAATAGGCAGCACATGTGCTTGATTCGACAAACCTTTTGAAGACTGTTGATGTATTTTCTGTTAGGCAATTTGTTTGAATTTTGCACTTAGTTTATAGGCTTCATTGGAGAGATTATATTTGATTGTAGTTGAGGTTATTTAGGTGAGTAGTTGTAATAAGTTGAGACTATTTATTAGGGTTGTAATTGTTTCTTGTGTAATGGTAGATTAGCCAATAGATTTTTGGATTAATTGTTGAATAAATCATTTATTGTGTGAGACTCCACCGAGTAGGAATGTTTCTAAACTGTGTTAACAAAATTTGTATGCCTACTTCTCTTCTTATCTTGTTTGCTTATTGTCTTTGTTCTGTCCACACCTCTATTTAAACATCTATCTGAGCATCAAACTGCACAGAGAGCAAATTGAGACTTTAACAATTTTTATTTAATAAGATGTTATTTAAAATAAAAAGTTAAGGTTAATGAATAATATTAACAATAACAATAATAAATATATATACCAATAAATGTTGGGTGTAATGGTAAGGAATATTGTATTCCCAAAGGGAGTACAAGTTTGAACCTTAGAGACAACATTATTAAGAGGGACAACCACGAACCTCGAATATGATCCATAAAATGGACATGAAGAATAAAAATAAAAATATATATAAAAAAAATTAAAAAACCCCATACAGAAAGGTTGTATTCCTAGTTAATAATAAGGCTTAACTCTCAAATTGGTACTAAAATTATATCATTTTTCTCATCTTGGTAATTTTTTTTGGTCACAAGTGGTACTAAACTATTTTTTTTCCTCAAGTTGGTACCTTTATTAGTCAAATAGTTAAGTCCATTTTTTAAAAAAAAAGGCTTAACATATAAATTGGCACTTGAACTATGCATTTATTCTCATTTTGGTACCTATACATTTTTTTAGTCACATGTGGTACCTAAACTACTTTTTTTTCCAAGTTGGTACTTTTCTTAGTTCAATCGTTAATTAAACTACTAAGTCTATTTGAAAAATAAAATATATCTCACAGTTTAATAAATCTTCCACTTATTCGATGGGATGGTTAAGAGATTATCTATGGTTAAACTCTTCACAACTTATCAATGGGTATAACCCATTTGGTATGAATAGTTTATCAGTCTGGGCGTGGATGTTCTTATTTGGACATCTTGTTTGGGCTACCGGATTTATGTTCTTAATTTTTTGGCGCAGATATTGGCAAGAATTGATTGAAACTTTAGCATGGGCTCATGAACGCACACCTTTAACTAATTTGATTCAATGGAGAGATAAACCAGTGGCTCTTTCTATTGTGCAGGCAAGATTGGTTGGATTAGCCCACTTTTCTGTAGGTTATATATTTACTTATGCGACTTTCTTGATTGCCTCTACATCGGGCAAATTTGGTTAATTCCTTATGTTACGCGTTGTATATTTAAGTCTATTTGAAAAATAAAATATAATCTATTAAAAATTGACGCATGCCAGAAAAAAGCAAATGTATTATTTTCCCTTATATATATACATATTCCTTTTTTGTTTTTTTTTTCTTTCATCAAAATGTAACTGATGGCCAAATGGTCAAGCCCTAATTCCCGGTTTAATCATTTTATCCGATTCAATCACATAAATTATTAAAAAATTATAAAAATATAAATATTTAAAAATTTTGAGAAGATCGGTTCAACCAGTCTGTATTGATCCGTAGGCCAATTAGTTCAACCCCTATCTCTGAACTTGTACCTCGATTGGTTCCCGGTCCAATTTGAAAACACAAGTTTTGATCGATGAAATAACTTTTTCATCCTATTAGGTTGAGCAAATAGGTGGTAAAGTTCGAAAATAGAATTAATCACTAGCGTCTCAACCTTGAGAAGTCAAATTTCGACCATTGTTGGTAATGCTAGAAGAAGAAGAAAGAAAGAAAGAAAAAGACAAAAAATAGAAAAAAAATTAAAAAGAGAAAAATTAAAGAATTAAAGAATATTTTTTAAATTTATATGACGTGGCAATTTATTATTTGGTTGAAATATTTTTTAAGAGATAATATTTTGGCTTAAAATGAGTAATAGAAGAAGAGTTTAGTTATTGTTGTGAAAAAAAAGTGGAGGCACCAACTTTGGGAAAATAGTATACTTTAGGAACTAATTCATGAGTTAAGCCTTTTTTAAAATAGACATAATGGTTTGAACAATGGAAGTACCGACTTGAGGGAAAAAGGCAATTTAGATACTACTTGTGACACAAAAAAAGGTTTTATAGTCCTCGACCTTTATAATGACCTTTAAATCTTTAAAAACACTAAAAAATTGTTAAAAGATTAAAAAATATTAGGGAATAAAGTTAAATCTTTTCAGAAAATTTTCCTTGTTCTTATCTTGAAAATATCTTAGGTAGAATTCATCTAATCATGTGGAGATTAAAAATATTTACATTTTTTTATTCATATACAACATCCATTTCTTTTATTAACAGTTCCACCAATTGATATGTTTTTACAAATAATTGAAATTAAATTTTTATTCTGTATCTTCAAATTTTAGAAACTTATAAAATTATTTTGTTAAGCTCCGATCCATAAACCCACAAAAACAATCAAATTGCATATAATTCAGCGTAGGTATTGTAGATATTTCCCCATTTTCATCTCCGAGTATTTTAAATTTCTCATTTCTTAAAAAATCTCATTCTTCACCTAACCATATGAATCAACTAAATAATGATGGAATTGAATTTTCATTCTATTTACTGAATTACATGAAATTCTATCTAACTCCATATACTATATGGTATATGTTAAATGTATGAAATATGAGATGCGTGTGAACGAAACACAAGAATCCTTAATACAGACATAAAAATGCATTCCAGAAATAAATATTTTAAATTTTTTTATGAATTCAAAAGATTTTACCCTTAAAACAGGTAAATGGAAAATAAAAATAAAAATATAGCAATAAAGCTGCACAATGATTCCAAAACACTTAAAAAGAACTGAAATATTCTTTTTTTTATTTTTATTTCTATTTTCTCAGTTCGATGATATGAATTACAAATTGAAAATGAAATGAATTAAGGACCATGTTTTATCCAATCATTTACATAAATGCCAATGGCTCCATGATTTGTAAGCTGGCAAAGAATCAAAGTTGAGTGTGAAAATATTACATAAAACCTGAATCAATTTGTACATGTTCTTTCTTTTTCCCCCCCTGTTCTTTGTCATTTGTTATTTTACCCTTTTCTTCTTGTTTTACATTGTAATGGTCGGAATGGCGACCGCAAATCCGATTCTGTCAGCTTGGGAGTCAGTAATTCTCAAAGTTCCGGGATGATGCTTTCCTTGTTGTTTAGTTTGATGCTGAGACCAGTAAGCATGAGCAGCCATGACCCGATCCAATAGTTCTTGGGGTACCGGTTCCCCTCGTCTTTGCTGCGGCGAAATTTTTGCTGTGTGAACCAATGTTTTCCATTTATCCTGGTGACAACAGTGACATAGTTTAGTAACAGCCGATGTGACTATTTCTGACAAGATATGCCAGTTGTGTAAAACACATTACGTGAAGAGATTAGTGAATCGATATATAACAACTTATTATCTCCCAGCTCATTTATTATTTTCCAAATGATGCCCCTGGAATCTGCCATATTGGTTATCATTCATGGTGATTCCTGTTCGTCATCGATTTCCTCTTCATAACAAGCCAAATAGTTAAAAGGGAAAAGGCTTTTACCTTCAGATCCACGTAAGTTCGATGGTCAGCATTCTCAAAAGCTCGCAATTTAACATCCCGCCACCTGCAGATGCCAGAAGAAGAATGATTTCAAATTCTTGATATCATTTTAAGCTGCATCCTCTTCAATGAGCCAATCGAAACAAAAGAAACAATTGGTTTTATACCTTCCGGTACCGAGCTCCTCAACGGCCTGTACCAATGCTTCTACTTCTGACACGGAAAATGGCCTCCTGGTTCTACGCTGTGCAAGCTCAGATTTCCGAATTTTCTGGTTGACAGGGACAACAGCTAGTGCCTCGACATTCATCGCTGGAACTGGAACCAGAGCTCTAGACTCTGACAGATTTTGATCGGTTAGCATGTCAGTTTGGGAGGAAACGTGTTCATAATTACTATCCACAGATTTTGCTGAATTGGTCAGTAAAGGTGGGTCAGGTGTGGCATCTGGAACCCCTGTATCTAAGGCTGGAGTGACTACTAAAGACCTGGAAAAAAAGCACTAATTAATCGAAGATACAAGTAACTCGTAATGTATATACACAAAACAAAGAGATTTAAACCAACAAAGATGTATCACAACCTATCATGAAACACAAAAAAAAACACCTTGTTAAATTTTGAGGGGCAGAGCCACACGGCAACTGTAGAAGGGGTTCTTCGGAGCATATAGGTGGAGGAACTATCACAGGACCAGGCTCCAAAGTGAAACCTAGAGCATCCAAATTGTCTTCAGATGAAATACCGGTTTGTAATAGAGTTCGACTGTCATCTCTCACTTTCTTCCCTTGAAGGAGTACCCCAACACGGATTCTACCTCCAAGTAAGGCAGTCACCGCCTCCATTACAGTCCTCTACTCACATTTAAGTATCACTAATATTAGAAGTTTTGCATTAATTAAATGAAAAAAATAATAACACAGCATTTCAATACCTTCAATGAACCAACAGTTGCAGTTTCCGGCACCTCGATATAAAGTTCTGGTATCCTAAAGGACTTAATGCTGAGCTTCACTGTACAAAAGAACAAACCTTGAGTAAGACATTCCACAAAACCTCGGGTAATTTGCAATAACAAATAAAAAAATGTTCATACCATGAGAATCATCAGACTTATGGGATGCTTGATGACCTGTAAGCAAGGAAGCTATCTCACATGCTACACAGCAGAACAAAATAGTTTAGTGAGAACAGTTGGCATCTCAATCTTGAAACCTATAAATTATAAGATAATTGCAGTAGGGAAGCACCTCCATGTGACATTGCCACCAAGCGACACTTATTTTCGTTCTCGTTCGTAACTTTCTCAGGTGAATTAGAAACATTTTCACTACCAATCCTCCCATCAGAAGTTACTATTGAGCTACGGTCAAAGAACTTCCTCCTTTTATAAAGTGTGTCATATTGACATTTGTCATAGTATGTCTTCCGCTTGCGTTGTAGAGCCTTTATTCCTCCATCTAGAAATATAAAGAAACACAAAATCACCAAGAGGATAATTCATGAACTTCAACATAAGATTTAAATGAACTACAGTTACAAATGGAAAATATACAAAGAAGCATGCTATGAATCCTAAAACCATTCGAAACACTTACCAGCTCGAGAATCTTCAAAATCCTTCAACTTTGGAGCGGCTTTCCAGTATTTGGATGTTAGCAACTTCCTTATTCTTCGGTCTTCGATACATGTTGCAGGCCTAGAAACCTTAAACCTGTTGCTAAGTTTATTAAACCTAGAAAATTTTTCATCATCATCTCTACTACCTAACTTAATATCATTCCTATGCCTTGAAAAAGAAGCATTAAGAACAGAATCACTACGTGATGGCAATTTGACATCTCTTTCGGAATTAATGGGTGCAGGAAATGTCATAGACACTTCTAATGGATCCATTGTGGGGTAATTATTAGTCTCTACCTCTCGTTTAACACCATTCTCACTGATACCATCACACAACTCCCCAAAATTAGGGGAGCAACCATCTAAATTACCAGGAAAGCTCCCATATCCTACATTGCATTTCTGAATTGTATACTTTAAATCATCATTAATTTGCACTGAGCAAGCAGGAGGTGCCTTTGTCAAAGTAGGTTCCAGAATAGCATTGTTTTCAGAATGTTTAGGTTCCTTCGAATTGTCACTGTTTTCAGTGGTCCAATCAGAGGTAACAACACTCGCATCACAGCTTACATGCCCGACGCATTCAGTTTTCAACGGTTTATCATCGTATCGAGTTTCCAGTTTAACATCTTTACCTATAGAAACATGATCATGTCCTGCAGATGCATTGCTAGAAGCAGAGCTTTCACCCTCCTCCAGTAGCTTTCCAGCTAATGAAGCTAACAATTCAAATGCGCATATTCGACCATCTTCAACCACCCTCTTAGTCCGGTCCCTCTTCTGAAACCCCAGAAAAAAAACCCGTCATTTTATTAATCAAGTTGGAAGAAAATTCAACATGATCAAAGCTAGCAGAATATCAACAGAAATCCTTAAATGATACAAAAAAGGCATACCCGAATCGATCGAGGGGCTCGAGGTACATTCGAGACACGAAAGGCATTAAATCCATAATCTAACCTCTTCTTAAACACCATATCTCAGGCATGTATGACAATCCAACTCATCAATCAGAAAGATAATTTAATCTCTCCAGATTCAAATTCTCTGTATGTAAGCCAATCCAAAAATGAAAAACAGAGCATATATCAGCACAATTACAAAGATAATCGCACAAACCTTATAATTAGTTTACAGAAAGGAATCAAATTATTTGTCTTTGTCAAGGAATAATCAGATCAGCAGATCTAGAAGAGGAGAAGAAAAACATAAACCCCAGAAAACAAAATTAAAGAAAACTGAAATCAAATTGCCAGAGTTTAAAAATAAAATTAAAAGAATGAACCAATCAGTTCAGATATCAAAACCCAAAATAGTACACAAGAGAAGATCATAGTTGCGTTAACTTTGATAAAAAAAAATCAAAATTCCGTTAAAATTAATTTCCTCAAGTAGCATTAAATTGCTTGAAAAACTCTCCAAGTCAATCAAGAACTTGAATCATTAAACACACAACAAAATCCCATAAACCTCGAAATTGACCTCGAGTTTTAAATTTGGCATGAATCCAAAGACAAAAACCCAGAACAGATCTCGATCCATAAGCAGTTGAAATCGAAATTCACTTGTGAAAAACACATTTTGCTTCATCATTTGGCATAATTCAATGTAATAAAAGAACTCACTCCCATGAAAAAAGGAAGAAACCAAGAATTCAAGTAAAAATAAAAACCAATAGCTCACCTTTTAAATTGAAATGATCTCCAGTTTCTTAAATCTCAATATACATATATACAGAAAAGAATTTTTTTTTTTAATGAAAATTTTCCTGGGAAAAGTCCTTGAAAAAATTATTGAGAAACAAAGATAAGGGATTTCAAAAAATCCCAAACTAAATTCAATTGAAATTCATTGAAACAAGATCCTTTTTTTTTTTTTTAAGATTGACGTGGTTTCGGATGGTGAAGAAATTTTAAGACAAAAACCCCCTTAAAGAAAACCCACCAAGAAAATAAATAAATAGAAGACAAAGTGCTTAAACCCATATAACTTTGAGCACAAAACCGGATCGACCGGTCAATTAGAGATGGTTTACCGGCAATAGAAGGTAACTAAAACCCCTCCCCTTCGCTCTAGTTGTGACCGGTTCTTAATTCCTTTCTTTGAATCTAAAAATCAGATAGTACTTCCACGTGGACCAATCATGATTTTAGAAACAATTGTTTTAAGACCCATATTTTCCGTTAAATGTTAATATTGTAAGAAGTATTTTGTAAGGAATATTTTAAGGGTAAACTATTAAAATAGTCACTTTTATTTGTCTCAGATTATATTATTACGTTATAGTATTTTAGTCACTGAACCCTTAATTGTTGTTAACAGTGTAACCGTAAGCTGACGTGGTACAATAAATAATCATTTTAAACAAAATTTATGTTAATTTATACAATTGATCCCTATATTTTTTTCGTTTTGAGCAATTTAATTTTTTTCTTTATATTTTTTTAACTTTCCTTTTTTTTCTCCCTCTATTTTTCTCCCTTCTCCATTTTTTTAAACGTAATTTTTCTATGTTTTCCATTTGTTAAAACTAGTCCTTATACTTTTGTTTTTTTTTAACAATTTAATTTTTTCGAGTGAGGCGAGCTTGTGGATTAGTTTTAACAAAGGGAAAACATAAAAAATTTACGTTAAAAGAAATAAAGAAGGGAGGAAAATAGGGGAAGAAACGAAAGAGAATAGAAATTAAAAAATATATATATGATGTAAAAATATTTAAATTTAATATTACCTTGATGATCTGATTACATATATGATATTATTACAAAGCAATTTAATTTGATTTATATATTTAAGTAAATATCCATTTTAAACCTAAGTTACTTCTATATATAAAATTAAAAATCAAGATTAATAGCATAAAATTTTAGGGGTAAAATTTAGTCACATAAATGTTGTGCGGTAAATTTAATCATATTCTTAAAGTGTAATGATAAATATTAATATTAATCAAAATAAAATATAGTGGTAAATTTACATGTTAACCCTTTATATTTAGATAAAATTGTTAAAATTTAAAATTAAAATTTGAATATATAAGCTCTTTAGTACCTTAAATTTCAATACCATGTAATGTAATAAATTATCAATTTTGATTTAAATTTATCTTACATTTTTTAATTTAAAATTTAAAATAAGTAGTGAATTTAACATTTAAATTTATGGTCTAAATTTTAAAACAAATTGAATGGTAATGGAACAAAAATGATGGGGAGGTTTAAGCCAAATAGCAGCAGATTTCTGAACATGTTCAGTCGCTGATATGCACAAACGAAGTGCACCCATTTCGGAACATCAAAAGGTGACCAATAGCAGCTTGATTTACAAGTGAGGAAATACCTAATTTAGCAGGAATCTTTGGTAAATGGCAGCAAAATGGCAATACTTGGGAGGTGAAGCAAGTATCAGCGAACTGATTAAAGGAGGACAAATTTAAGAGATATGGCAGCGGCAGCAGTTTATGGAGCAAAGTAAGCACCGAATCAAGGCCAATTGAGGCTTGCGGCAGACAGACAAACAAATGAGACAGAAATAAAAAAGGATTAAGCAATTAACATAACAAAATATGCTTAACAGAGATAGAACTCCATAAGTTACTCTCTATGCATAATAACCACTATTTGTCTTCAGACTTGTAATATTTCAGCAACAACTTTGCTTGCTCAGCAACAAATTCAGTTCGCCTCGCATACGCTTCCAGCTGCGCGACTTGCAATTTCATCCATTTTGCCTCCAAAGCCGCCTTCTTTTCACCATCAACCATATCCAACCCCACCTTTACAACTGCCTCTTCTAAGTCAGAGAGACTAAATTTCTTATCAAGGAAATTACTGGAACTCTTAGATACCACCTCATTGACTTCTACTGACACCGCATCGTCTATTTTCTTATCGGAAGAAGAAAGCAACTCAGCTTTCACTGCAACCTCTGCCTTGTTATTCCCCTTGGCTTTCCCATTCGACTTAGCAGTTGAAGACTCAACTTTTCCACTAATCCCTTCTTTGCCCCAAATCTGTTTCGACAACTCAAAAGCATTTTGTTCATGGGGTTTAGAGAAAGTTGGATCCTCACCCTTGTTATTTTTACCAGCATTGCTTTTGAATTTTTTCTTTAATCTTCTTATCTTATCCATCAGCTGTACTTTGCTAACATCAGTATGAATCGATTTCTTAACAAATTCATAGAACTCATTCATATCAGCGCAAGGGTCAGCCCCTTTTTTAGCAGAATAATCCAACATACCAATCAACAAAGCAATCTCATCATCTTCACTGTGTTGCGGAAGCGACGATAATATTAATAACAATATTATCAGAAATATTTAGATAATTATTATGCCAACAATTATACTAAGAAAATTCCCAGTTAAATTGGAGGGGTCACAATGGTCCCGCTTAAAACCCAACAACTAGACAGAACTCACTTAGATATTTATAGCAATAATAACTAAATAAATATAACCAACATAAAGCTATTAAATAAAAGCAAACAAATAAGAAATAAAATACCAGAGTTTTAACGAGGTTCGGCCAATTTAGCTTACGTCCTCGGACACTACCAAATCAATATTTCCTCTAGAAATATTACAAAGGAGAAGATTTTGGGATGATACAACCAAAGGGGGAGGGGTTCTATATATAACAAACCAAACCCCCTCCCTTTCTATCTTTTCCTAATGTGGGATATTGCCAATATTCAACAAATCTCCACCTTGGCGATATTCCACATCTTCGAACATCTTCTCATAACACAAACTTCAATAGTGTCTTCAATTTTGCAACCAATCGCCTTCTTCCCTTTTGGTAGTTGTGCCAGCTTCCACATCTTGTTTTTCTCTAGAGATTGCATTTCCTCTTCCATTGCACCTAACCATCTATTATTCTCTAAACTCTGAATGGCTTCGGTGTAAGTGGATGGAATATTATCAACAACTGGAAGTGCATAAGCTACCGTGTCAGTGAAACGAGCTGGTTTCTGAATTTCTCGTCTCTGCCTTCTGACTGCAATTGGCTCTGATTGCTGTTGAGGTTCTTGGGTAGAAACCTCTTCCTCATCTGACTCTGCATCTGCCAATGAAGAATCACTAGTGGTACCTTCTGCTGGAATTACCACACTCTGCTCAAACTCCACCTGCTGCGGAGTACACTCCACCTGCTGCGAAGTACTACTCACTCCTTCTGGATTTACCTTATTCAACATGGCAGATTCATGAAAGGTAACATCCCTACTGATTATCGTCTTCTTTGCCTCTAGACACCACAAACGATATCCCTTAACACCAGCATTGAAGCCCATGAATAGAGCCTTCTTTGCTCTTGGATCTAACTTTGATTCTTTCACATGATAATATGCAATAGAACCAAAAATGCGCAAGGTGTCATAATCAGTAGCAGGTTTTCCATACCATTTCTCCAAAGGAGTCTTGCCATTTATAGCAGATGATGGCAAATGATTGATGAGATGTTGAGCGTACATCACAGCCTCAGCCCAAAACTTTCTATCTAATCCAGCATTAGATAACATACATCGAACTTTCTCCACAAGCGTTCGATTCATACGCTCTGCCACCCCATTCTGTTGCGGTGTTCCACCTACGGTGAAGTGCCTTACTATGCCACAATCTTGGCATATCTTCAGGAAAGGATCGCTTTTATATTCTCCACCGTTGTCTGATCGGAGAACCTTAATCTTCCTTCCTGTCTGATTTTCAACTTTAGTTTTCCACTTAAGGAAAACTTCAAGCACCTCATCTTTGTTCTTCATAGGAAACACCCAAACTCGTCTGGAAAAATCATCAATAAAGGTGACAAAATAACGTCTTCCTCCAAGTGATGGAGTCTTGGACGGTCCCCATACATCAGAATGCACATAATCCAGAATACCTTTAGTATTGTGAATCCCAGTGCCAAATTTCACCCTTCGTTGTTTTCCCAGAACACAATGCTCGCAAAATTCAAGTTTGCAAGTCTTTGTACCTTTCAATAATCCTTGCTTGGCTAGAGTTTGCAAGGATTTTTCACCAGCATGGCCCAAACGCATATGCCACAGCTGTGTTGCCTCAGCGTCCTTCTTGGTACTCGTAATTGCTGCTGCTGTTGTCCCGACCACTGTACTACCTTGGTAGTAATACAGATTGTTCTTTCTTATGCCTTTCAACATCACCAATGCTCCTGAAGTTGCTTTAAGAACTCCATCTCGTATTGTCACAACTAGGCCTTTAGATTCTAACGACCCCAAAGAGATGAGATTCTTCTTCAACTTTGGGACATATCGTACATCCCGCAAAATTCTAGTAGATCCATCATGACTCCTCAGTTTAATTGAACCTATCCCGGCTATTTTACATGTGTTATCATTACCCATGTAAACAACCCCTTCATCTAGTTTTTGAAATTCAAAGAACCATTCCCGAATGGGACACATATGATAGGAACAACCAGAATCCATGATCCACTCATCTGCATATAATGTTGAAGATGTCATACTAAGAGAAAAGTCTGACTCTGCTTCACTATTGCATTCTGCAACATTTGCATCTTGCGGAGTCTTCCCTTTTTTCTTCAATTTTGGACAATCTTTCTTCCAATGTCCTTTTTCTTTGCGAAAGGAACATTCATCTTTGGCAACAACTCGACCTTTGGACTTTCTTCTCTTCCCCTTAGACTGACTTTCCTGACGATCTCTTGTTACCAATGCTTCCACTGCTGCTTCACTTGAACCTTTCAACTTATCCTTTCGGCGTAGTTCATAGCTATACAATGCAGCAGTTACTTCATTGAAAGTTACTTCCGACTTTCCATGAAGTAAAGTAGTTTCAAGGTACTCAAACTCCTCTGGAAGCGATCCCAACAACATTAACGCCAAGTCTTCGTCTTCAAAAGTCACATCCAAATTCAACAAATCAGCCACCAGCTGATTAAAATTGGTAATGTGCTCGTTCATTGTGGTACCAGGAACATAACTGAAACGAAACAGTCTTTTCTTTATATGCAACTTATTTTGACTGTTCTTCTTCAGGAATTTCTCCTCCAATGCTTTCCACAATTTACTTGCAGAAGTCTCTTTACTGAATATATACTTCTGCTCTCTGGAAAGACATGATCGAATTGTACCACATGCCAATCGGTTGATGGTCTTCCATTCTTTATCATCAACCCCTTCTGGTTTTTCTTCCTCAATGGCAATATCTAGACCCTGTTGAAATAGGGCATCTAGAAGCTCACTTTGCCACATGCCGAAATGACCTGTTCCATCAAAAATTTCCACTACAAATCTCGTATTTGCAGTTCCAATCCTCGGCAAAATGTACGAAGTGGAAGTTGTTGATATGGATGGTTTTTCTTCTGTCATTTTTGCCATAGCTTCTACTTAATAGCCACCAAATGCAGAATACCCACAAGCTTTAGGAAATGTTTCTGATGTGTAAGATCAGACTAAGCTGCAAACACAGAGCATACTACAAAACCTTGGCTCGGATACCAATTGTTGCGGAAGCGACGATAATATTAATAACAATATTATCAGAAATATTTAGATAATTATTATGCCAACAATTATACTAAGAAAATTCCCAGTTAAATTGGAGGGGTCACAATGGTCCCGCTTAAAACCCAACAACTAGACAGAACTCACTTAGATATTTATAGCAATAATAACTAAATAAATATAACCAACATAAAGCTATTAAATAAAAGCAAACAAATAAGAAATAAAATACCAGAGTTTTAACGAGGTTCGGCCAATTTAGCTTACGTCCTCGGACACTACCAAATCAATATTTCCTCTAGAAATATTACAAAGGAGAAGATTTTGGGATGATACAACCAAAGGGGGAGGGGTTCTATATATAACAAACCAAACCCCCTCCCTTTCTATCTTTTCCTAATGTGGGATATTGCCAATATTCAACACACTGAACAACCGCTGGAACAGCAGCTTCTTTGCATCTTTACCAGTCTTTTTCACCCCCTCCACAACAGGTGCAGTAGCCATCCCTTCTTCCCCAACCTTCTTCTTGGGTCGTTTCGCTTCTTTGGCATCCAACTCCGACTCCCCAGGCCGTTTAGATGAAGAAGCCAAGGACTTATTACATCTGGGTTCCGTCGCAATAGCAATCTGTGCAGCGGTGTCGGATTCGGAATCAGAACCGGATTCATCAGATCCCTCTTTAACGATGGCAGGCGTAGCGGTTTCAAGCTTTCTAGGTGGTGGGCTCTTCTGGCTCATTGGAGTAGACTGGGTTTTGGGGTCTTCCTCAGTTGAAGACCCTTCGTCTACTTCCTCAGAAGAAGTCACCTCTTCATCTTCTTCAGAGGAAGAAGCGGCTGGTGGGACTTCAATAGGGTTTGAACGCTTTGGTGCCATCGAGAAAGAGAGAGATGAGGGATGCTACAAGTTTGTTCAATGGTTTTATAGGGAAAGAGGTAATGGGAAATCAATGAGTTTTTGAATGGTAGTGGACTGATTTCTGAAGGCTGTAATGGGCTGTTATGTTTACATAAACGAAGAGTCAAACTTCAAATGTGGGAACCGAAGAGTTCTTTCCCCTAACGGAGCATTGGAAGTGGAAATCAAAGGAACATCTCTCACTTTATTCACTAATGGATTGGGAATCTAATTAATAAAAAATTTTAGTTTAAATATTAAAATCGAGTATAAACATACCGAGAACAATATCAACAGTTTAATATTTAAGTTGGTTACTCAAAAAATGATACTTTAAATGCTTCTATCAATAAAAGAGTCGATTCTCACTCACCAAAGATTATAAGTAATATATGAGTTTTTATTTTTATCGAGGAATTTCGTTTAATACGTAGATTGGCCCTTAAACTTAACAATTTTTGTTGGATCACATTAGTCCCTAAGGTTGGTATTCGTTATACAAATCGGTTTGGTTAACATTGTTAGTTTTTACAAGGCTTAATCTATTATAGGTTAGCCCTAAACTCGATAACTTTTCTCATATTGGGTCCCAACTTTTTGTTTTGGATCATATTGAACCTTAAAGTTGGCATCTGTTACACAGATTGGTCCCTACACTAACACAATTTATTTTTGAAAATTTGGTTGATGTGGACAAGTATGGGGGCAACATGTAGAGAAATAAAGGAACGAGAAACTTTAAATTTTGAAAAGAAAAATTTGTTTTAATTTTTTAAGAGATGTAATATATTGTAAAAATTCAAATCTGAAAAAAATTATATTTAAAGGAATAGTTCTAATAGAATAATAAATGGACTATTTTCAATATATCTGGGCTAATTCATTTACCCTACCACTGCTACTATTATTATAAACTACAATCATATAGGATCATGCAAAAAATAAATAAATTTATGGAAATATTTCATAAAAAAATTATAAAGGTGTAATTTTATATTAGAGTAAGTGATTCATTTCTTAAATATAATAAGTATAAGTATAATTCTAATTTTAGGAAAAAAATTTATTAAACTTTATAGTATTTTATTTAAAATAATAATAAGTTTTCACTTATTTATAGTAGTAAACTTTATAGTATTTTATTTATAGTATTTTATAGTATTTTATTTTATTTAAAATAAGCTTTATAGTATTTATTATATAGATTTGATAGTTATGAATTTAATAAATTATATGGCATACTATAATCACTTAGTTATAATTAATTAAAATAAATTAAAAAATAACACAAAAATATTAGGTACACTGATACTTTATGTATTAGCCTTCCTTTTTAACAACTTCGAATGATTTATCAACTTAATAGTTTAACTTAAAATGATTTTTGAAATAGTCTTATTGATGATTATGATATTAATTTAATCATTCAATTCACTTTATAAATTTATAAGTGAATCTGGAGCATGTATTATGATTGTCGTGAAGAAAATAAAAAATTGCAATATTAGATATATTGGGGGCCAAAAGAAGGAGATATTGTTTTTTTTCCCAAAGCTTATATTTGGTAAGAACTGTCAAACCGAGCCTAACCGAACCCCAATTATGGATTTCAAATATTTCTATTTTTATTCTATATGATTTCGATTTTGATTTTAGAAGGAAAAATCGAACGGAACAGTTCAATTCAATTTTTATCCAAAAACTGAACCGAACCGAATACACCCCTAATGAAACCTCGTTAATAACACTTTAAAAAAAATAATTAAAATCAGCATAGTGTAACCCAAATGTAAGGTGAGGTTGGAAGATAGCAAGATAAGGCCTCTCCAACCGTAGGCTAAGTTGTGCTAAATGTGAATCACAATCTCTATTATTATACCACATTCAACTATGGATAAGTTTAATTTAGAAACAAATACAAATGATATGATAATTAAGCTAATATGCATTGTTTGATATATATACGATGGAGATTAGTGTTATAGATTGTGTCTTGATGCATACTCAATTTCTGTAATGTTTTAAATATAAAATTATTATACCCACTGAACATCAATCCATTGTCGTCCAGTGGTTAGGATATCTGGCTTTCACCCAGGAGACCCGGGTTCAATTCCCGGCAATGGAAATTTTTCAAATATCTTTTGTTGTCCTTTCGTCTTGCTGGCACGTGGCACACACCCACAAGCTTTTTTTTTTCCATTTTATAAATTGGTTAAATTTCAACTTTAGTCCTTTTTATATGCTTAAATTTGAAATTTAATTCTTATACTTTAATTTCAATTTTAGTCCTAATATGCTTAAATTTGAGATTTAATCCTTATACTTTAATTTCTAGCATCATTTGGTCTCTATATTTTTATAATTTTTTTAATTAATTCAAATAGTTAATATCGTTGACTTTGCAATTAAATGTGGTTATATATAATTTGAAAACGAATTTTTAAAACCACAAGGTAGAGAGATTTTAAATTATTGAAAATAAAAGTTAGAGGAATAAATTTTAAATGTACGAAATGTAGAAACTTAGAGTTATGATTGTTTGAACCTAATTGGATCAGTTGGTTGGATCGAGAACCTGTCAAGATCTCAATCCAAAAAGAGACATCAGACTAATTGACCTGCGAATCGATACAGATCGATTGAACCAGGCAAAAAAAATTAATTGAATCGCTTTTTATTTTTATGTTTTTTAATGATTCATTTAATCAGACAGTATGAATCAATGGTCTGACCAAATCGACCACTAATCTAGTTCTGAAAATTTTGCTTAGAATATATTTAATCTTCAAATTTTTACTCTATAATTTCACATTAACAAATAGTCAACCCAACATGAAGCTTGAGTGAACCATATTAATTCATACTCAAATATGGAAAAAAAATATGGGACACTAATATTTATCTTATATATATTTTAAAAAAACTAAATGCTGATTTATATCATTAAATACTCAAACATGAACAAACTTATTTAATTCATTTTATAGATGTATAAATGAATCTGTATTATGATTGTTGTGAAAAAATAAAAAAAATTATAATATTAAATTTTTTGGGCATAAAAGAATGTGATTTTTTTTACAAAGCTTAGATTTAGTAAAAACCGTCGAACCGAACTTAATCGAATCGCGATTATTGATTTCAAATATTTCAATTTTTATTATATACGGTTTCAATTTTGGTTTTAGAAGTGAAAAATTGAATGGAACAATTCAATTCAATTTTTATCTAAAAATCGAACCGAACTAAATACACCTTAATGAAACCTCGTTAATAACCCTTTAAAAAAATAATTAAAATGAGCATAGTGTAACCCAATAGCAAAATAAGGCCTCTCCAATTCTAGGCTGAGTTCTGTTAATTTAACTAAGAATATGTATTCATTGATTGTGTTATTGATTGTCTTTTTGTTTCAATCACTTTATAAAGGGATGGAAATCAATCATTATTCTACAATTTACTTTAATTGTTGGTATATTTTCAATCTTTTATGTTTGATTATTTATTTACATCAATTTAAGAATTTTGAGCATTAAATCTCGATATTATAATTGAATAAGAGATCAAATTAAATAAGAAAAGATTTTCAAAAGTCCTATATGTTAAGATATGCAAGAAAAAAGATTGAGTCAATTTTGTGAAAACTTATCTTAATTCTTTGTATATTTATATTAAGGGTAATTGATTTGGTGAAATCAAGACATATCAGAATGGATTGAAATTTACTTAAGGAAGCTAGTCTCCAACTCTTTTTATCAAAGCTTGTTCAACATTGAAATTCACATATTTTAAGCTTTTATTGGAGAAAGTCTCAAGGGTGAGATATCTAATTTAAGTATATGGGTGTGATTGCTACTTGGTGAGTGAGTAAAACTTAAATTACAATTTCAACTTATTGAGCATAGTGTATATAACGATTCGATTTTTGGTCAGTGTCGGAAACATTCAATTTAAGGTCAATTTTAATTAAATCGAATTGATCAGAAATTAGCATGTGGGTTAAGTGATTATATATAAAGTATATGAACTAAATTGAAGAAGTTATCAAATGATGGAACAAAAGAGGGGGACTTATGTAGCAAATTGGCATGGTCTTAAAATCAATTATGCAATAATTGGCTTAAGCTTAGTGGCCAACTTTAATCGGGAACAAGGTAAAAATTTTGTTTAAAAGATTCCATTTCAAAAAAATGCTATTGTTTTTAAATATGCAATATGAGAAATGGTCCATCAAGCACATATCCAGATCACACTTGAGGCGGTAAACACCCTTAATCATTAGACCATCATATGAGGTTCAAAATTTTTTTATGTAATTTTACATGTTATTAATTCGTTTTATGCCAATATTTAGGATAATTATGTTTTTAAGTCATTTTATAAGTGTGTTTGATTAGTATACATAGAATGAATGTAAAAATAAATAAATATATTGATTGAAAATATAACGTAAACACCAATAAAAGTATTTCTTTTCTTTTTTTCCTTTTCTTCCCTTTTTTTCTTTTTTTTCTCTTCCTCTTTCTTTACGCAATATATTAATTTTAATTTTCAAATGTTTTGATATAACAAAATATTCTCTTAATGAAATTTTGTTAAATGCTTAGGGTGTATTCTGATGCATTATTAAGGGTATCAAACTCTTTGGCCTAATTGCCGATACATATGGCTATGTATCGGGCCTCTGCTGTCTTTGGTCATGTACATGACAAGCAAAATTGTTTTGTGAGAATTTAGGAGTACCAAACCCCAATATAGAGGTATTGGAACTACATATTTTAAGTAGATATCAAAACATAAGCCTCTGCAACTACATTTTATGTCAAGTAAATGTTTCCAATGGTTCAATTTTCCTTCTAACTACTTCAAACGGCTAGAAATCATTGAGATGATATAAATAGAGTTCAAGAACATCAAGAATAAGACAAGAAACAGGTTTACAAAGCTTATTTTTATACACACTTGGGTTTCATTCTCTTTCATTATTTCAAGTGTTGTAATTTATTTGAATGGCCTTGAATCATTGTATATCAACCTTTGAGATTCATTTCTCAAATTTATAAGTGGTTACTTTAAGATTTTAGATAAAAAAACATTGGAAAGTGGCTCTAGCTTGCCCACTTAAATGACAAAGTTGTAAATGTTAAACATTATTCTTAAAAGGTTTCAAATTAATGGATTTGAGAATTCTTTAATTGTAGAGAGTTAAGATAGTGGAGGTAGACAATTGGAGTCCAACTAGTCTAAGGGTGAATTTGGATGGGCGGTGCGTTTACTTGCGGTCAGTGTAAAAACAGCGGTGGCGGTGAGATTAGATACTGTAGCGTGAGACAAAAAGTAAGCTAAACGCACCGCATCGCACCCAATTGCCAATCCAAACCAACCCTAAATCATTGTGTCATTTTTTATTTGTCTTCTTTCTTCAAAATTGTAATAACTAATTCAACCCCTCTTAATGCATTTGAGTTTTACATGACATTTGATAGAACTATCCTCCAATAAAGGATATGAGGGTTTTTTTTCATAAATAATATAAAATAAATAAATAAATAAATACCATAATAGGATAAATGGATCAATATTTACGAAAATAGGTAGAAGGAATAGCGAAATGGTAATGCCCGACCAATCGGCAGCATCCGTATTTAAAACCAAAATACAATTTTTTTTAAAACAGTATACAAGCGGTTAGTTTGGTTTGGTTCCCCAACCTGCACACAAAAAAATTAAATATTTGAAGGTACCTCCCCCACCGACGAAGATAAGTTTCAGTTTCTTCCTTTGTTTTTATTTGTTTAATTAATTAATATTTTTAATATTAGTTATATTTTATTAAAAAATTAGTATTTAATTTATTATATCCTAAAATCAAATAAAAAATATAGTTCTATTCCTTTTTATATTTTTTTGTAATTTTATAAATTTATAACTTTTATCCTATTTTAATTTTTTATAATTTTTTAAAATAATTTTTTAATTTTTTTATAATTTTTTTCCATTTAAAAAGCTCCAGCGGTGAAAGACCACACAGACCACACGTCAAAATATCCCCACAAGTAAATATATATAATACCCTCTTGAATTTCATCTTCTGATTCCCAATTAAAACGTATTTTGTCTTTTGCAATCTGCACCCCAAAACCGCCATGGACAGAACAGAAAGGCTTCACATAGCTATGTTCCCATGGCTAGCTTATGGTCATACAATGCCGTTTCTCCAGGTTTCCAAATTCTTGGCTCAAAAGGGTCATCGAATATCCTATATTTCCACCCCTAAAAATATTAGTCGCCTCCCTAAACTTCCCCCACATCTGTCCTCTAAATTAAGTTTCGTCGAGTTTTCTCTTCCCCATGTTCATGGCTTACCTCCAGGAGTTGAGTCCACTTCTGAGGTACCAATCGACAAAGTCCCTTACCTTAAAAGGGCATACGACAAGCTTCGAGACCCTTTAACTGACTTCCTCAAAAACTCAAACGTCAACTGGATAATCCATGATTTTGCACCTTACTGGTTACCTGGTATTGCAGCTCCATTAGGCGTCAACTTGGTTTTCTTCAGCATATTCAATGCCACCACGTTTGCTTTCTTTGGTCCACCATCAGCTTTGCTCGGTGATCGCCGGAAACGACCGGAAGATTTCACGGTCGTCCCTGAGTGGATAGATTAGCCTTGCAACAACATAGCTTTGAAGCTACATGAGATGGTGAACCACCAAGTCACCAACAGTGCATGGATGACGACATGTCTGATTTCCAACGGATGGGACGACTGATTCAAGGTTGCCAATTTGTAACCATGCGCACCTGCTTCGAGTTCGAACGGGACGCGATTAAATTGCTTCTCACGCTTTACCAGAAACCTATGGTTCCGGTAGGCCTGTTGCCTCCGTTATTGAAGAGTTTTCAACATCAGCTTGTCATTATTAGGTTTACGTGGAAATGGCTTTCTGGTAAAAAAAAAAAGTATCCTAGAAAAAGGTTGTGTTGTTTGTGGCAAAATATATTTACATATACATTATTGTTACCTGTTTAAGTTTCTTATTAGGTATAAAATATTCACTAATAATACATTAAATCCACATTAAAATATTACTCTAAAATCTACGTGAATGAATGTCAAAATTTATTTTTCATTTCACAAACTGTTATTGTATTTAAGTACACAATTCATTTGATAAAAATATTGTTGTCAATAAATATGTATGTAGATTTAAGTGCTCTATTTATGAATTAGGTAATTCTAAATATCATATTAAAAACAAAAATATAATCAAAATATTAAATGAAAAATATCCAATTGAAGCATACAAACAATGAGAAATGTATTAATTTAGTGTGTTTTTTTATATAAATTTAGTAAAAAAACCCTATTTTGGCCATTTGTTCGTATTTTTTTATTTTTAGATTTTATTACTTTCAAAAACTATACTATTTTCGTATTTTATTATTTTATATTATTTTAGTACATAAAGTTTGAAATGTATTATTTTAGTGTTTTTTATATAAATTTAGTGAAAAACTTTTATTTTGGCCATTTGTTCGTATTTTTCTTATTTTTGGATTTTATTACTTTCAAAAAATATACTATTTTCGAATTTTATTATTTTAGTACATATGTTTGAAATGTATTATTTTAGTGTGTTTTTTTATATAAATTTAGTGAAAAACCCTTATTTTGGCCCTTTGTTCGTATTTTTTTTCGAATTTTATTACTTTCAGTAAATATACTATTTTCGTATTTTATTTTTTCATAAATATATTTTTTCGGTATTTTATTTTTAATACTATTTTTATAAAAAAATCTGAAAATAACAAAAGTAAGAATAAATGGGGGGTGCCGCCTATGGCAGTGGCACCTTTGGAGCCGCCTCTACCACTGGCACCATTGGTGCTGCCTGTGGCAGTCCCTCCACTACTGTTTTGTTTTTTTTTTTGTACCATTTCCGTAAATAAAAAAAGTTATACTATTTTGGTATTTTTTTAATTTTTTTGTATTATTTTAGTAAAAAACCCAAAATTAACCCTAAAAAAATTAATTATGTAAATGATTTATTTTTTTGATAAAATACGTAAATAACTTAAAATTTACAGTAAAAGTTTGTCGAGTCAAAATGTTTGGCGTCACTAACATGCCACGTCGCAATTGGGATAAAAAAAATCAATCTTTTGGTGGAGCTATAAAAAATAGCGCCACTTGTATAAATACTAAAGAAATACTACAATTTTTGAAAAAATGGGAGGGCTTTAAATAAATCCTCCACATCAAAGCCAAGCCACCACTCTTCCCTTCTGAGCACACAACAAGACACCCCTCTATTCTGCAAGAAGAACGAATGCGAGAGAACCTATTAGAATGAATTTTTGTTTCACATAAAAAAACAATATCCGAAACATTAGCAACAAGGAGTTGCTTTAACTCGCGAACTGTCGCAGGGTTACCAACCTCACGACAGTTCCATTAAAGGATTTTCATTGCTCATGGCAGGGCTGGTCACCAGCCACCGCCTTCAAAGGTGAAACAGTTTCTGAAAGCTTTCTCTTAACAAGCCTTGCCGGGATTTCATCCGTATTCTCTCCATTTGAACCCCTGTGTCTTTTTCGTTTACTTCTGAATATTCCCATTCCACTCCTTATGGCCTTTGGGATTTTTCTCTCCAAAGGAGAGTCGGATATGGAATCCTCCTCCCCAGCTTTTTTTCCCTTATATGCCATTTGCTCACTTTCACCCCTCGAATGTGTTTGACTTTCATCTTTTCCCCCGCTCATTTTGGCTTTTTCCATAACTAACTCCACCCTATTTCTTTTCAATCATCTATCTTGGTTTGGGGTCACGATCGGTGCTCTCATCCAGCTCCCATACTGGGGGTTTAAAGCATTCACTTAATCACCCTCCTTGTCGAAGGTACACGTTTTAACAGTATGTCTTATAATTCTGCAAGCATAACAGAAGTCCAGGAGCCTCTCATACTTTAGCACCCCTATCGTTTCCAGCCCATCTTTATCAACCAGCTTCACAACCCTCCTTAATGGTTTTAGAACATTGATCTTAACTTTGAGTCTCATAAATTCTGTCCACCCTCCATATCGATCCTTCCAATCAATTGCCACCAGTTCGCCTATAGTATTGCCAATATCCAGAGCCGTCTATCTATCCATAAGTTCAATAGGGATATTGTAAACCCTTAACCAAAACGGTGACATCCAGAATTCATACAATTCTATGTCTTTTCCTTTCTCAAAAGGCAGCATGGAAAAGAGGCATCGATCAAATAACCAAGGAGTGAGGTTCAGTATACGACTACGATCCTCAATGTAACCAAATTTAACAATGACCGCCCCTTCTTTTAAAGCTACAAAATCCACCTCATCTTTTGTAAACCGTAGCCATTTAAAAACCCTATACATAGCCTCCCTATTCGGCGGTTCAATCGCCATGATTTTACTAATCGCCCATGACTCAAAGCCTCGGGCCATGTGTTAGAATTGTGTGACCCAAATTCTAAGAGATTGCTTGCAAGTCAAGTTAAACAAAAATATATTTTCTTTCTAGAAGATTTAGTATTTATTAGTATAATATATTTAGCATTTATTAGGATAGTTTATTTGACTTACTAATTTAGCCTATAAATAGGCTCTTTTACAATCTTAGAAATAAACACACCCATTAGATTAGAACTCATAACACATTCAGAGAATTTTGTGTTTACGTTTTTCGGGTTCTTTGTTTTTCGGGTATTCGGGGTTTATTTTTTATCTCAATCTTTTGTACTCTTCATTCTTTTGCCATTATAGTAAAATTATCTTTGCCCGTGGTTTTTTATTCTCTTTGGAGGGATTTTTCCACGTTAAATTTGTGTGTTCATCTTCTCAATTTCTTCTACTATTTTTACTTGTTCGTTGCTTAATCAGGACGATCCTAACAAGTGGTATCAGAGCTAGTTTAATTTTTATAGATCAGCCCGTTCAGAGATGACAGCAATAAGGTTTAAAATTGAGAAGTTCGATGGTGAGACAAATTTCAATCTGTGGCAAGTTCGAATGAGGGCAATTCTAGTTCAAAATGGCTTGAAAAAGGTTGTTACAAGGAAAAAGCCTGAGAATTTAAATCAAACAGAATGGGAAGAGCTTGATGAAAAGGCCTTGTCTGTAATCCAGTTGTGCCTCGCGAATACAGTATTGCAAGAGGTATTGATGCAGAAGACCTCATTCGCCTTGTGGAAAAGGTTAGAAACTCTTTATGCGACTAAGTCTCTGGCTAACCGTTTAGTGTTGAAACAACATCTATTTACGTTTCGCATGAACGAATGTGAGCTTCTTAGAGATCACATCAGTCAATTCATTACTCTTTTAAAATGATTTAAAGAACGTTGAGGTTCATATTGATGATGAAGATCAAGCTATGCTATTATTGTGCTCTTTACCCTCTTCATACAAGTCTTTCAAGGAGACCCTGATTTATGGCTGAGACAAACTCTCGTTCAAAGATGTGAAGGGTTATTTGTTGAGTAGAGACAAACTCGACAATAAGTTTGGTTTGAATAGCAAAGCAGATAGGCAAGCTTCCGTTTTGGTAGCATCAAAGAAACGAGACAAAATGTGTCGCTATTGTAAAAAGTTAGGTCACGTCAAAGCAGATATTATTTTAAATTGCGAAATAAAAGAGCTGCTGAGAGTAACGAGGAAGATGTAGCTGATGCTAATTTGGTCGATGAAGGCGGTGATGATTTCTTGTTAGTGTCAACGAGCGATAACTCCAAGCTTACGTCTGAGTGGATCCTAGATTCAGGATGTTCTTTCCACATGTGTCCCAATAGAGAATGGTTCTCCACATACAGTTCAGTTGAAGGTGGAGTTGTGCACATGGGAAACGATTCATCTAGTAAAATAATCGGTATTGGTACTGTTAAAATTAGGATACACGATGGGACGATTAGGACACTCTTAGATGTCAGGTATGTACTTGATTTACGAAAGAATCTCATCTCCTTGAGTATTTTAGACTTGAAAGGATGCAGAATCAACATCGAGTCGAGCGACATTAAAGTATCTCGTGGAGCTCTCGTTTTATTAAAAGGCAAAAGAACTAGCAGTCTTTATATTCTGGAAGGTTCTACAGTGACCGGTGAAATCGGACGTCCCTCGTACGTTACGGAGTCAAAGTCAACTCGTTTGGAGCAGAGGCAATTTGGTCATAGGAGGGAAAAAGGTATGATCGTTTCGTTGAAGAGAGGTTCTCTTTTGGATGTAGGTTTTGAAAAGTTAGGGCACTGTGTTCGTGAAAATCAGACCCGAGATAGTTTTGATTTGGTAATGCACAAGTCGAAGGCTAGAAGTCTTCTAGCTTCTCAGTATAGATTCGACTCAGTTAATTCCCTGCATAGTTCGAGATAGGCCCGTGGCGGGTTTTGACAAATATGGCATTGAAAGAATTCTTGTCAAGGTGGAGATTGTTAGAATTGTGTGACCCAAATTCTAAGAGATTGCTTGCAAGTCAAGTTAAACACAAATATATTTTCTTTCTAGAAGATTTAGTATTTATTAGTATAATATATTTAGCATTTATTAGTATAGTTTATTTGACTTACTAATTTAGCCTATAAATAGGCTCTTTTACAATCTTAGAAATGAGACACACCCATTAGATTAGAACTCATAACACATTCAGAGAATTTGTGTTTACGTTTTTCGGGTTTTTTGTTTTTCGGGTATTCGGGGTTTAGTTTTTATCTTAATCTTTTGTACTCTTTATTCTTTTGCCATTATAATAAAATTATCTTTGCCCGTAGTTTTTTATCCTCTTTGGAGAGATTTTTCCACGTTAAATTTGTGTGTTCATCTTCTCAATTTCTTTTACTATTTTTACTTGTTCGTTGCTTAATCGGGACGATCCTAACACCATGTTAATTAACTTCACTTGTACTAATAACTCGAGTGGGTTCCTCTTCTGAGAATCTCAACTTCACCAGAAGTTCGTTCTTGTCCGTCATTGAACTCAGATCATTGTCTTGTCTTTCTTCCATCTGCCACCCACCAGGAAATAAAAACACAACAGACAAAACCAGGCGTAAACGCATTCAAACAAAAACACGAGGGAAGAAAGCTAAACAAAGGTTGGACTATCAGAAAGACTACAAAAAACTTTGCCAAGGTCAATAGGAAAATAGGAGAAAAGACCAAAAGAAAAGCCGACTAAAAATAATTCCAGTGAAAATCTTAATAACCAAAAAAAAAACCAACGAGCGAGATAAAAAAAAAAAGAAAGAAAAGAAACCACCCACGCAAAACTCCAGCCCCCCTCTTTAACAAGACTCGATCAAATCCAGAGAACCATGCATAAAGAAAAACAACAAAAAGAAAAATAAAGAGAGCACAAGAAAATCACAGGAACCCTTAAATCATGTAAGAACCACGTGAAAAGACGAGCAGCATTAACAAAGTCACCAATCTTTCAACCGTGGCAACCACCAAATCCAAGAAAATTCCCCACATAGACAGACGCAAAAAAACTCACAACAGCCAAGCATAACAATTAAGGCCAACGGTCAAAAGGAAAAAGAACTGAACAAGATGTAGGAGCAACCAGAATCACCGCAAGAAATCGAAAAACGAGCCCTACACTAAGCGTCTTTTCCAGCAAAATCAGCAACATGCATCCAGTCACGTCAAATCAAAAACACGTACGCACCAAAACGGATTAAAAAGGCTAAGAAGAAAAAAGACCACACTAGCACAACACCACGATACACCCCCTTTTAACTGCCATAGTATTCAGCCGAATAAGGCAGACACACAAAAGTTTTTAAAATACAATTTTTTTTAAAACAGTATACAAGGGGACAGGGGTTAGTTTGGTTTGGTTCGGTTCACCAACCTGCACACAAAAAAGTTGAATATTTGAAGGTACCTCCCCCACCACCGAATATAAGTTTCAGTTTCTTCCTTTGTTTTTATTTGTTTAATTAATTAATATTTTTAATATTAGTTATATTTTATTAAAAAATTAGTATTTAATTTATTATATCCTAAAATCAAATAAAAAATATAGTTATATTCCTTTTTATATTTTTTTTGTAATTTTATAAATTTATAAATTTTATCCTATTTTAATTTTTTATAATTTTTTAAAATAATTTTTTATAATTTTTTTATAATTTTTTTCCATTTAAAAGTTTCCAGCGGTGCAAGACCACACAGACCACACAGCAAAATATCCCCACAAGTAAATATATACAATACCCTCTTGAATTTCATCTTCTGATTCCCAATTAAAACGTATTTAGTCTCTTGCAATCTGCACCCCAAAACCGCCATGGACAGAACAGAAAAGCTTCACATAGCTATGTTCCCATGGCTAGCTTATGGTCATACAATGCCGTTTCTCCAGGTTTCCAAATTCTTGGCTCAAAAGGGTCATCGAATATCCTATATTTCCACCCCTAAAAATATTAATCGCCTCCCTAAACTTCCCCCACATCTGTCCTCTAACTTAAGTTTCGTCGAGTTTTCTCTTCCCCATGTTCATGGCTTACCTCCAGGAGTTGAGTCCACTTCTGAGGTACCAATCGACAAAGTCCCTTACCTTAAAAGGGCATACGACAAGCTTCGAGGCCCTTTAACTGACTTCCTCAAAAACTCAAACGTCAACTGGATAATCCATGATTTTGCACCTTACTGGTTACCTGGTATTGCAGCTCCATTAGGCGTCAACTTGGTTTTCTTCAGCATATTCAATGCCAGCATGTTTGCTTTCTTAGGTCCACCATCAGCTTTGCAAGGTGATCGCCGGAAACGACCGGAAGATTTCACGGTCGTCCCTGAGTGGATAGATTATCCTTGCAACAACATAGCTTTCAAGCTACATGAGATGGTGAACCACCAACAGTGCATGGATGACGACATGTCTGATTTCCAACGGATGGGACGACTGATTCAAGGTTGCCAATTTGTAACCATGCGCACCTGCTTCGAGTTCGAACGGGACGCGATTAAATTGCTTATCAAGCTTTACCAGAAACCTGTGGTTCCGGTAGGCCTGTTGCCTCCGTTGTTATCACTGCCATCAAACGAGGATAACAAATGGGAAGCTATAAAAAGCTGGCTTGACAGCCAAGGAGAGAAATCGGTTCTCTATATTGCTCTTGGTAGTGAAGTGAATCTAAGTGAAGAGTCCATGCACCAATTGGCATTTGGGATAGAGAAATCCAACTTGCCCTTCATTTGGGTGGTAAGGAACCGTCCAGTGGGTGAAGGGCAGATGAATGACATAATTCCTCCAGGGTTCGAAAAACGAGTGTCTAACAGGGGCTTAGTGTTGAGGGATTGGGCGCCTCAGTTGCAGATATTAGCCCACTCTTCTGTTGGGGGTTTCTTGACTCACTGTGGTTGGAGTTCCATAATCGAGGCACTCAAGTACGGTCGAGCTTTGATCTTGTTTTCTGGGGCAAGTTCGGATCAAGGGTTGAACGCTAGGTTGTTGCATGGCAAGAAGGTTGGGTTAGAAATCGAGAGAAATGAAGTGGACGGTTCGTTTACAAGCGACTTGGTGGCTGCAACCATTAGGCGGGTGATGGTGGAACCAGAAGGTGAGGTGTTTAGGGCAAACGCGTGGGCAATGAGAGAGATTTTTGGCAATGAAGATTTAAGCAACAATTGTTTGAATGAATTCACTCGGTTCATTGAAGAGTTTTCAACATCAGCTTGTCATTATTAGGTTTACGTGGGAATGGCTTTCTGGTAAAAAAAAAGAAATATCCTAGAAAAAAGTTGTGTTAATTGTTGTTTGTGGCAAAATAAATTTACATCTACATTATTGTTAAATCCACATCAAAATATTATTCTAAAATCTACGTGAATGAATGTCAAAATTTATTTTTCATTTCACAAACCGCTATTGTATTTAAATACATACTCAATGATTTAGTCTTAATTCATTTGATGAGAGTATTGTTATTTATAAATACGTAAATTTAAGTGCGCTGAAATACATTATTCTTCTATTTATAAATTAGATAATTCTAAATATCATATTAAAAATAAAAATATAATCAAAATATTCCAATTGAAGCATACAAACAATGAGAAATGGTGAATCATAAGGAAGCATACAATTCCAACTCCAATTATTGTACTTATTATCAGATTATTTTATTTGCTAAAGTATTTTGATTTTTATATATCTCATTCCAAGATAAAGAAGTATACAATTCTAATTCCAACTCTACTCTATTTGTTAATTGTCAAAATCAAAGATTAATATGTCGAATTTTTAAAATTAAATATTAAAATATGTCGTAAGTTGTTATACGTTTAATATTTAATATTTATTTTTAAAAATTTAATTTCATTATTTTTTAATTTTTAAAATTTAATTCTAATTATGTAATAATTTTTTATTAAATTTACTTTTATAATATTTTGAAATTAAAAAAAAAACTTAATTGAAATTCTAATTCCAACTCCACTGGATTGTCAATTGTGGCTTCTATTGACTTTTCATGCCGTCTACGATTCTAAATCAAAGACTACTTCGATTTTGTTGAATTTTTTAATTTTAAAATTTAGTTAGGTAATATGGCGGCTCCCTATGTAAAAGCGGATTAAATTTTAAAATATATTATATATTATTAAAAGGTTTTCTTATAAAATTAACCCTAAAAATAATTAATTATATAAATGACTTATTTTTTTAATAAAATACGTAAATAACTTAAATTCAACAGTAAAAGTTTGTTGAGTTAAAGTGTTTGGCGCTAATAATATGCCATGTTACAATCGAGATAAAAAAATTAATCTTTTGGTGGAACCATATAGAATAGCGCTACCTGTATAAATATTAAAAGAATACTACGATTTTTTAAAAAATAGGAGGCTTTAAATAAATTTGGCACCACTTCCAACGTACTTTTGTCCTTTTTTTGGTTTTTTATTTGTTTTTTGAAAATTGTTTATTATTTATTTTATAATATTTTAAATATATACTTTAAATGTTTTATAATATTTGTTTATTCAAACATTTTTTTGAAATTTTTTGAAATTGTTTACTATTTGTTTTATAATATTTTAAATGTCTTATAATATTTTCTAAATAAAATATTATTATTTTTAATTTTAAATATAATATTTTTTAAAATCGTTTGAATAAAAATATTATAAAACATTTAAAATATTATAAAATAAATAATAAACAATTAAAAAATAAATTTTCAAAAAAAGTTTGAATAAACAAATATTATAAAACAAATAATAAATAATTTTAAAAAATAAAAAAAGCGTTTGAATAAAAATATATTATAAAATATTTAAAATATACATTTAAAATATTATAAAATCAATAATAAACAATTTTAAAAAAATAAACAAATAAAAAAGCTAGAATAAACACTAAAGGTTGGCTCCACCAGAAAAAGGAAAATTTGTTTAAAGCTCTTCCATTTTCAAAAAATTATAATATTTCCTTAATATTTATACATGTGGCGTTATTCTATATTGCTCCACTAAAAAATTAAAATTTTTATCTCTATTTCCCCATGCACATTCGATATTTTCTTCTTGGTTGATAATAGTGGGTGCAATGCAAATAATCTATGCAGCTTCAACATCTTTTGGTCAACGGAATTTTAAAAAAAGAATAGCCTATTCCTCCGTATCTCATATGGGTTTCATAATTATAAGAATTGGTTCGATAATTAATACATGACTCAACGGAGCTATTTTACAAATAATATCCCATGTCTTTATCGGTGCTGCACTTTTGTTCTTGGTAGGAACGAGTTATGATAGAATGCGTCTTGTTTATTTCGACGAAATGGGCAGAATGGCAGTTTCGATTCCCAAAATATTTACGATGTTCAGTAATTGCTGACGTGGCATGTTGGTGGCGCCAAACACTTTCGCTCTACCAATTTTTACTATAGATATTAAGTTATTTACGTATTTTATTAAAATATAGGTCATTTAAGTAATTAATTAATTTTTTGAGGTTAATTTTATATAGAAAAGTCTTATTAAAATTAAATTTTACATGAATACGTCATGTCACTCAAATCAAATATTATCTCATGAATTGAATCACAACACAAAAAATACATGAAAATACAAATTTCCTTTTGATTGAATTAGACAAACAAACTATTGAAAATAAGAAATTAAGATTTCAAAAGAAAATAACATAGATAAATAATTAAAATACCATATTAAAAATAACATGACAATAACACATATTCGAAAGGCATGCATAAAACCAATTATTAGTGTGTAAATATATATATATATATATAAGAGCCCAATTTTGCCCGAGCAAATAATAAAACAAAATTAAATAAATAACAGTTCATTTACAAATTGGTCCAATTACAAATATCAATTACAAAAAAAGAAAGGGCCCAATGGCCCAAAAACTTAAACTAATTTTTGGCACTGCACCCCCTTCACATGCACGTCGCTCGAGGCTCCTCGTCCCGAGGCCTGGCGTGCCACTGCTGCCATCGCACCAAAACGACAAAGGCAGGGGTTTCTCCTCGTCGTTGACTCCACCGTCACCTGCAAAAAACGGAAAGAACGAAAGGACAAGAAGCAGCAGAAACAATATCAAATCAGAAAAATTAATAAATAGTGTAATATATGGCTATAAAAGCCATAACAATAGATTGTATTTTAGACAGAGAAATACAAAAAAATTTCAAAATACATAGAGAAGAAATCAGAAACCAGAATACTAAAAATTTCAAAGGTGTTTTTTTTTATCTGTTGTTTTAAAAAAAAACATAAAATGAAAAAAGAAATCAGAAACTCACAGTGTCAAATCATGTTCCACTGCCGCGAGTGGATGGGGACACCGTCCCCGATGACGGATAGCTCCCTTCAGTGAAACGGCGGAGATACTGAAGGGACTCTCGAATTTTTTTATTTTTTATTTTTCGTCGAGTTTTAGGAAACACCAACACCAGATCTGGTTTTTAGAAGCCGAAACGCTCAAAATGGGGGTCGTTCTGTGTTTTCCGACGACTAGGAACGGACGAGCCCGTTGCCGGCGACCGGTGGCCATCGTGGGGGATTGTCGACCTAGTGAAACGGTGCCGTTTCATCCAAGCCTTAAATGCCCCAAAATGGCATCATTTTGAGATATGATCCGACGACCTGACCCGAGTATCCCTAGGATCCACTTTTTTGTGTGGGGATATTTACAATTTTAGTCCTTCCACCTTTTGAGTTGTTTTAATTTAGTCCTAATTTCACTATTCTTTCTGTTTAGAAATTATACCATTCAATTTTATCCTGCTTACAATTAGGTTCTCGGTTCGCGATCTTCTGGAGAAAGGACGCGTGTCCTGAGGATTAGGATAATTTCTCATTTGGTCCTTGTTTGTTTTCGCGTTTTTCATTTTAGTCTTTTATGTACTTATTTTATCAAAATTTATACTTTTAATTTCATTTTAATTCTGATTCGGTCCTTGGTTTATTTAATTTCAATCTTTCATGAAATTTATTTATTTACTCTTTTTGTATTTAAAATTTATATTGTTCTTTATTCTTTTATTTGCACGTTTTGTTACTATTATTATTACTGTTATTATTTATTTTTCTTTGATTTTTTACATTAGTATTAGAGTAGTAAATGTAACATGATTATCGCCATTATTATTATGAATTGGTTTTATTCTTATATTTATATTATTTTCATTTACGCACGACATTTTTATTTTACGTATATCATCATTCCATTTTTATACATCACCATATCATTTTATTTCACTATAATCATGTCACGGATCGTGTTTAGATATATTTATTCATTGTTGTACTATACCCAAATAAGATAAATACACATTGTTTTAAATATTACATTTGTTATTACTCGATGAAGGAAATTTTAAAATTAAGGCGATGTTCCGTTTTTGGAGATTGAGAAAGTCGTAACTTACGGGGTTCGACTTTCTCCTTGAATCTAAATAACCGAACATCCCTTTTAAAACTAAAACACACGAGGTTTAACTAATAATCAAATAATTAGCAAGCTTATTTTTGAGTATTCGAAACGTCGTGTCCTAACTTATGGGACGAAACATTTTTGTTTACCTCGAGATGAGAAGACAGTTTACATATGTTTAATTTACTTGAGTGATTTTAATGCAATGTGGGATCATGTTTTAAATTCTATTCAAATTTTCAATTCTCGACATTAAGACATCAATTAATCAACTAGGTACCAATTTTGGGCGTTACGAGGGTGCTAATCCTTCCTCGTGCTTAACCGACTCCCGAATCCATTTCCTAAGTTTCTTTGTGAACTGAAAATCATCGTTTTAATAAATCTAAACTTTTATTAAAATAATCAAATTACGAGGTGATCCGATCACACCTAATAAAAATGATTGGTGGCAACTCTATTATCATTTTTAAAATAAAAGTCAATTTCCGAAAAGGTTTCGACAATATATATCTATTCAAACACATTAAAAAAACTTAAATTCATCAATATATACATAAAACGAATAAACACATGTGTTTATATTAATTTTAATGTGTAGTGAAATTTATATAATTTTACATGTTAATAATTCGTTTTACGCAAATATTTGGGATAATTATATAAACACCAAGACAAATATTTCTCATTATATTTTCTTTTCTTCCCATTCTTTACGTAACATATTGGCTTTGATTTTCAAATGTTTTGGTATAACAAAATATTTTCTTAATCAAATTTTATTAAACTTTTGTGAAATTATTTGAAGTAAAATTTCAAAGTTGTTTAAACGCTTAGAAAGTTTTATAAGTGTTAAAAGCTCCGAAAAAACCCTTTCAAAGTAAATTTTGACAAAGCTTGGGGTGTGTTCTGATACACTTATTAAGAGTATCAGAACACATGAAGTCTATAATTAAGCTACTAACTTCAGAGGTGTCTCACCCTTTGACCTAAGTATGGATACTTATGGCTATGTATCAGGCCTTTGCCTCATTGGCAAGCAAAATTGTTTTACGAGAGAATTCAGGAGTATCAAACCCCAACATAGAGGTATTGGAACATGAGCCTTAGGGTCTAGTACCTAAGACTTGAACGATCATATATTTTAAGTAGTGTATCATAACAAAAGTCTCTGCAACTACATTTTATGTACGAGTAAATGTCTTCAACAGCTAAAATTTCCCTCTAACTACTTCAAGTTGATAGAAACCATTGAGGGGTATAAATAGAGTTCAAGAACATCAAGAAGAGGACACGAAACAAATTTGCAAAGCTTATTCTGCAAAAATCTAATCTTTCATTTGTAATTCTCATCTTATTTTTGTACACACTAGGGATTTCAGTCTCTTTCGTTATTTCAAGTGTAGTCTTTTTTTTTACTTAGCTTGACTCATTGTATATCAACCTTTGAGAGGTATTCCTTGCTCCACTTTCGTTTCTCAAATTTATGAGACGTTACTTAAGGTTTTAGGTATTCCTTGTATATCAATCTTGAATGTGCTACTTGTTTGGTTTTTTCCTCATCATCGATGATATGACCATTGATCGATAACATGTCCATCAACTGAATATTGGACATCGTTGATCAGCGTAGATTATTGGTCGATTTAGTATATTTTTAAAAAAATTCTTTTTTTTGAATTATTTCTATTTTATGTGATCTTTTATAAATTTTATTTTATATAATTGATGTATTATAAAAAAATTGTAATTTTTTGAATTTATATATTTTTAATGGATGTCACTTTATCAATTACTATATGTCAAGGAATGTCTTGTAGGTGGCATATTCACATTATCTAGGATTGTTTAACACTGTTAATTTTTTTGACCAAAAATTATAATAGAATAATAGTGTAGGTACTAAAATGAGACAAAAATATTTTAATATCATAATAGAAAATAAGTATAGTTCAAAAGCAATATCGTGACGTAAATCTTAATGATAAATTTGGCCACTAATGTTTATATGTTTTGTCAAGATGGTTTTAATTATATTTTTAGTCTTTTTTTACATCAACCTTTATTTTATTTTTTTTAAAATTACTTTTTTAATAAATTTAATAAAAATATCGTTAAAAAAATTAACGTGGATGTGGATATTTATCCTACTTAATTTCTATATGATCATCATCATTATTGATTTCTATATCATCATCATTGTTGTTGTTGTTTATATGGGTTAGAGTTTACATACATTTAAAGGCCTAATACTACTATTTATTCTTGACCGAGGAATAGTGGGCGTACTTTTCCTCAACAAAAGCTTCAAGAACTGCATTCTTCTCCCCAACATCTTTGAACTCGATTCTCCTACCATGGCCTGTAAATACATGTCAAGCTTTCCAGATTATATCAGCCATTAATCACGATAGAATCCGAAAACGGTAATGATATTGAACTAACACCAACCTGGTATTATCCAATTGAAATCCAAATTTAAGAGCTTTTTAACGCTATCCAGTTGTGTACCAACTGTGAAAAACAACATGGTGAGCATGTAATTTCACAATTTTAATAGTCTCTATCTTTATAAATTTTAAAAGATTAAATCAAAATTTTATCGTTTTTAGGAGGTTAAAGTACAATTTTACCCTTACTAATTTAAATTTTTAAAAATTTTTAAGAGCCTAAATGAAAATTTTCCATTTTAGGGGGGGTTGGGGCCCTGCCACCCCCTGGTTTCACCCCTGGGTAAATGATGAAAATACGAATCGAATAACTATTAGAAACACTGACTCCATAAACATGATGATCCTTGATAATAGTATATTCATATAGGTTTACCCTATGTTTCTCCGACTATTCATTTTTTCCAAAATATTCATATTTAAGTACTGCAGAGGCTTTTGTACTAGGAATCCGATTGTAATTTGCTCTCTACTCAAAAAGTAGCAAATTAATCACTGCACATTAGATCAAAGAGTAAATTGGTTATTCTATTAAAATTTTCATTCATTTCCATTGTTAAAAACAAATGTGGCTGACAGATTCTGACATACAAGACACATTTTAACAGTAAAAAAGGATGAAATTTTTAATAGAATGACTAGTTTACTCTCTAATTTAATATACATTGATAAAATTGCCCATGTAGCTGTCTAGTTATTCAGAAATGAAAAAATTAATCCCATTATGTTATATCAAAAAGCAAGCTCATCCATTCTCTTAAAAAATCTGCCCATTACTATTAAAATAGGTAAAATACAATCCAGTTCCTAATATATGAGCTTCCATCATACTTTTACTTCTCTATTCAACACACATCCAGACATTAGCATGAAGATACGACCATACCTGAATATCTATTGTACATCGCTACTATGTCCAACCCGGATTCTCTCATCAGTAGATGGTCACCAGTGAATAGAATCTTAAGTGGCATATAAAACAAGCAAACAGAACCCTGCAACATTTCAGAAAATGTTCAATTATGAGCTATTTTTCAGTGCTATTGTTGTCAAGCGATGATGAAGCTATAATTGCTGACAATTTTCTTGTATACATTAGATTAACAACTCACTTCTGTATGGCCAGGAGTATGTATAAGCATAATATCTTGTCCAAGTCTCCACGGGCCATTGCCGTCTAGCTTCGTTTCTACATCAGCTGTACATGCTTCTACCTGCAGAGATAAATGATACAAGTACTATCCAACTAGAACTCGACAATCGAATTAGGATATGCAGTAACTTTCATTTACGGCATGAAGGTTATATTGCAGAGAACACTATACGCTATAGCGTTAAAAGTATATACTCAAGAATCTGCAAATGGAGTTAAGAACATCAAAAGGACCAAAGCAAGTATAAGTTTATGATATAGACCATATCAGATGTAATGATACGTCACTTACGTCTCCAGAATGCAGAATCCGATTGCAACTAAACCGCTTTGACCACTTCCCATGATCTGCAACATCATCCCTGATCATAAAAACATGGATCAGAAACCTATAAATGAACAGAAAGATGAAAAAAATTTCTGCTAACATACTTGTGGGTTAGAAACATATAGCATACTCCCCCTAACTCCTCGATCTTACGTGCAAGTCTCTCTGTGAATTTGGGGCTGCAAAAACTTATTACAGCCAAGTTAGCTCAAATTAATATGTAGAAGCTTTATTGTTCCCACATCTTTTACCCGAAAACAGATTTGTACCTATCTATAAGTATATTTCCATCAGGATGAATGATCAAGTAGGAAGAAGCTCCATATGACTTAGAAGAATGATACCCACAGTGATAAACACCCTGAAAATATAATCATATTAGCTATACAGTCTGTCAAACGATATTCTAAAATGAAGGTACAGTAAGGAGTTACTGGAAGTTTCTTCTCGTCTATTGGGATCGGAAATGTCTTCTGAGCTTCTAGGATATCAGGAGGAGGCACTTCTGTACGGATCGAGTTTGTGGGACATGAAAGCAAGGCCTGCAAATTTGAACAATTATATTGCAAGCTAGGGACAATTGCTATAAGAGGAAAATATCATCTTCTAACCGATGACAATACACGAAATAAGTAAACCTGGAGGGCTTTTAATCGATCCTGCTTGCAGGTTGGCTGTTTGTAAACTGCAGACATCCCACCGGCTCGTGTGAAGACTTGCTGCAAAAGCAAGAAATAAAAAGCCTTAAAAGTAGAATAGTTTCTAAGATCTTGACCGACATCATAGTTGATAATTCTGAGCCAGTGGTCTGCACTACATGAGCATCCTACTACTACACCGGAAAGGGATACACAAAGCAAAGTCCACTACATAATGAAATGATTATACCATTGATCTACATGTTCATCCGTTTATCTACTACCATAAGTGTTGTGAGGGCTTTCATCTGTGCATTAAGGACAGTTTCTGTTATAGCACTAGGAATTTAAGTGGTTAATCTAAGAAGCCGATCCTAACTTTTCATAGCCTATACAAACTCTGCAAATTAGTAGCAAAGCGTCCGTGATGCCTGCCATTATTCTCAACCTAAATGTACCATTTCTCACCATTTCAAGTCAATCTGTGAACCAGCACAAGTATCAAGGTTAAACATAATATCCATTACTTAAGAGATGATTTTAATACAAAATGAGTTCTCAATGAACAAAGGAAGTGAAATATTTGATGAACCATCTTTTCCCATTATTTATTTTCTAAACCATACCATTGAAATTTATATTCAAGAAAGCACATGCAATAGATTTGTTTTCCATTCCTGGTATTACCAACAGTAAACTAACATTCATATACTCAAAATAGTTCACAGTAATATAAATACAAGCTTAATAGATTACCGGTGCCATCCAGCGACAAGTATCGCAATCTATGCATGTATGATCTGCAACATGTATTAAAAAGCAATATAAAATTCTGTGGAGAAAAACAATTAGAAGAAGTTATCATCCAACATGGGAAAGGGAAAAGATTAATAGCCCTTCAAGCAAAGAACTTATCTAATTCTGGGGGAACCATGATATATACCTACAAAGAAGTAATTTTATGGGAAACTATGATATATACCTACAAAGAAGTCACCATCTGCATTCTGGGGGCGTCTTTGTTTTGCCCATCTGCCAGTATCTGATTCAGCTGGGCTTTGAACTGCTTTAACCAGCGGAATTCTTGGTACCCAGAAACTGTTTTGGACACCCTTTGATGGCTTGTTTAGCTTATCGAGTGAAGAAGGAAAAACTGAGCTAAAACTAGCAAGATTGATAGCTTTGGTTGACATAGCCATGGGGTATTTTCACAATAAAACGATGAAGGTAAAGAACTAGGTCCAGTACTTTGTTTAGTTGTTAGATATTTGTATTCTATGGTTTTGCTGATGATGTAGACAGTAAGGTGACCAAAGAGTAAATTTTCGTATTATCACTATTGCCTTTATTGAAATTCAAATTTATATTAGTACTAAGAATTGATGAGATTATCTTTCCAAACCCAAAGTCCCATCCCATATGAGAGGGAAATATGAACAGATTTAAGCTTCAAGTGTGGCATAACTTGGTTAATTTTCAAGTTTAACTTAAGTTTTTTTTTTAACAATTTAACCGTTGAATTTATCAAAATATCTATATTTTAATTAATCTAATATTTTTACCGTTATAACCATGTTTGCTGAAGTCCTCTATATGTTCATAAGAAAAAGCTTTTCTTTGGACAATACAAACCCACATTCTAATTAATTACCAATAAATCACATATAAATCAATGATGTCGAAAGTGTTCGAGACTGCCTTTGAAAGGGTCTATTGGAACCCACCCATTGTTTGAAAAGTCAAAAAGGGTGGGCACCGAAAGTAGAAAGTAAAATTGGTTGGCAAGTTGGGTTAAAAGTTGGCATGGGATAATTGCAATTTTGGTCCCTAATTGTATAGGGACATTGCAAGTTGATCCTTGAACCTCAACTATAAATAGGCCTAACCATTTCTTACTTTCTTCATCCCACACTTGCCATTCTCTACTTAAGGCAATTGTTCTCTCTATTTGTAAACTTTCACTTGTATTTTTGGAGTGAAATATATTTGGTAGTGCCCGAGGACGTAGGCAAAATTTGCTGAACCTCGTTAAAATTCTAGTGTTCTTTATTTTTGTTCTGCATATTTTGCAAGTGTCATTGTAGTAATTTATTGTGCTATTAAATTACGATAGAGGGATATTCTGGCTAGGAAAGATCTGGTATGTAAGCGATCCTCGTGATCCACCTCTCTTTCCTGGGAATTGAACTTAGTGTGATTTTTCAGTACAATAATTTTACTCTTTCACACGCTTCCGCGCAACAATTGGTACCAGAGCCAGGTTCGTACTTGGGGAATACGACCGTTTACGGTACTATTCACGTATACGGCACTATTCACGTATACAGTACTATTCACGTATACGGCACTATTCACGTATACGGTACTGTTCACGTATACAGTAGTTGGGACTGAGGAGAAAATTGGCAGCAGCATCGTCATCAGCAAGGACTACTGTGACAAATGCAAATTTGAAGTAGAGAAATTTGACGGTACCAATAATTTTGGTATGTGGCAGTGTGAGATCCTGGATGTCTTATGTCAGCAAGAGCTGGATATAGCCCTTGAAGAAAAACCTGACAAGATGGATGACAAGGAGTGGGCCAAGATCAATAGACAGGCGTGTGGTACAATCCGCCTATGTTTGGCCAAAGAGCAGAAGTACTCCGTCATGAGGGAGACATCAGCGAAGAAGCTGTGGGATACATTGGAAGAAAAGTTTCTAACGAAAAGTCTTGAAAATAGGCTTTATATGAAAAAGAAACTTTTTCGGTTCACGTATGCACCCGGTATGTCGATGAATGACCATGTGAACTCATTCAATAAAATTTTAGCAGACTTGCTAAATTTGGATGAGAAATTTGAAGATGAAGACAAGGCATTATTGTTGTTGAATTCCCTTCCTGATGAATATGATCATCTTACCACCACATTGCTTTATGGGAAAGATTCAATCACATTTGATGCAGTCTACAGTGCGTTGTATAGATCTGAGACTCGAAAGAAAGATAAAAGAGATCACAGAGATACAACTGCAGAAGTCTTAACAGTAAGAGGTCGTTCACACAGCAGCAAACCTGGTAGAAGGGGTAAGTCCAAAGGGAGACCCGCCAAAGATGAATGTGCCTTTTGTCGTGAGAAAGGGCATTGGAAAAAGAATTGTCCTAAGTTACAAAAGGGCAAGTCTATTTCTAATGCATGTGTAGCGGAGCATGATGAGGAGTCAGACTTTAGCTTGGTTGGCATGGCAATGGCATGTCAAACGGATGAGTGGATATTGGATTCGGGATGTACTTACCATATGTGTCCTAATAAGGACTGGTTTTCTAGTCTTGAAGAACTAGAAGGTGGAGTTGTTTTTATGGGCAATGATAGTGCCTGTAAGACAATGGGTGTAGGTACAATCAAATTGAAGAACCATGACGGCTCAATCCAAGTTCTGACAGATGTTCGCTATGTACCCAGCTTGAAGAAAAATCTCATCTCATTAGGGGCCCTAGAATCTAAAGGGCTCACAATCACTTTGAGAGATGGATTACTAAAGGTAGTAGCTGGGGTATTGACGGTGATGAAAGGCACTAGAAGAAATAACTTGTACTATTTAAATGGAAGTACAGTTATTGGATCAACATCAACAGCTTCTGCGGAAGATGCAGATTCAGAGGCTACCAGGTTATGGCATAGGCGATTGGGACATGCTGGTGAAAAAGCTTTGCAGACTTTGGCGAAGCAAGGCTTGTTGAAAGGTGCAAATTCTTGCAAATTGGAATTTTGTGAACATTGTGTTCTGGGCAAGCAGACGAGGGTAAAATTTGGTTCAGCAATTCACAATACGAAAGGAATTCTGGACTATGTTCACAGTGATGTGTGGGGACCTACCAAAGTGGCTTCTTTGGGAGGTATGCACTATTTTGTCACTTTTCTTGATGATTATTCAAGAAAAGTATGGGTGTATCTAATGAAAAGAAAAAATGAAGTTTTGGATGCATTTCTGAAGTGGAAGAAGATGGTGGAGACTCAGACAGGTCGAAAGGTCAAACGACTTCGATCAGATAATGGTACTGAGTACAAAAATGATCCATTTCTACAAGTATGTCAAGATGAGGGCATTGTGCGACACTTCACTGTTCGAGATACACCACAGCAGAATGGGGTGGCAGAACGCATGAATCGGACTATACTGGAGAAAGTTCGATGTATGTTGTCCAATGCTGGATTGGGCAAGGAATTTTGGGCTGAGGCAGTTACATATGCGTGCCATCTAATTAACCGATTGCCATCAGCTGCAATAAATGGAAAAACTCCTATGGAGATGTGGACTGGTAAACCTGCTACTGATTATGATTCTTTACATGTTTTTGGTTCCACTGCATATTATCATGTAAAAGAATCTAAGTTAGACCCAAGAGCAAAGAAAGCATTATTCATGGGTATAACTGGTGGTGTAAAAGGATACCGCCTCTGGTGTCCTGATACAAGGAAGATTGTTTTCAGTAGAGATGTAACTTTTGATGAATCAACCATGATGAAGAACGAGGATTCACAAAAGGATGACAAAACCAGTAGTACTTTACAGCAGGTGGAGTTTGAAAAGGTTAATGATGATCCAGCTAATATTGAAAGAACAAATGATGAAGAAGTTTCGACCCAAGAACTTCTACAGCAACAAGATTCAATTGCATATAGGAGGCCAAGAAGAGAGATTCGTAAGCCTGCTCGCTTTGATGATATGGTGGCCTATGCACTTCCAATTGCAGATGATGATGTTCCTTCCACTTACACAGAAGCAATAAGTAACTCTGATGGTGTAAAGTGGAAGCAAGCTATGAATGAAGAAATGCAGTCTCTTCATAAAAATAGGACTTGGGAGTTGGTGAGACTGCCCAAGGGAAAGAAGGCAATTGGATGCAAATGGGTATATGCAAAGAAGGAAGGATTTCCTGGTAAAAATGAAATTCGATACAAGGCTAGATTGGTAGCAAAGGGTTACGCTCAGAAAGAAGGAATAGACTACAATGAAGTGTTTTCTCCAGTTGTGAAGCATTCGTCTATTCGAATTTTGCTAGCCTTGGTTGCGCAATACGATCTTGAACTAGTTCAGCTTGATGTGAAGACAGCATTTTTACACGGTGATTTGGAAGAGGAAATCTATATGACTCAGCCTGATGGATTCAATGTTGCTGATAAAGAAAATTGGGTTTGCAAACTGACAAAGTCGCTTTATGGATTGAAACAATCTCCGAGGCAGTGGTACAAGCGATTTGATCAGTTCATGAAAGGGCAAAGGTACACAAGAAGTAAATTTGATCATTGCGTATATTTTCAGAAGCTACAAGAAGGAACTTTCATATACTTGCTCTTATATGTTGATGATATGCTGATAGCATCTAAGAGCAAAGTTGAGATTGAGAGATTGAAGACTCAACTCAATCTCGAGTTTGAGATGAAAGATCTAGGTGAAGCTAAGAAGATTCTTGGCATGGAAATATGTAGAGATAGAGCTCATGGCAGAGTTAGCTTGTCTCAGAAGCAGTATTTGAAGAAAGTACTACAGCAGTTTGGCATGAACGAGCAGACCAAACCTGTAAGTACCCCGTTGGCTTCTCATTTCAAGCTTTCTGCACAACTATCTCCTTCGACGAATACGGAACGAGAATACATGTTGCAAGTTCCGTATTCTAATGCAGTGGGTAGCTTGATGTATGCAATGGTGTGTACAAGACCCGACATTTCACAGGCAGTTAGTATAGTGAGCAGGTATATGCATAATCCTGGAAAAGGACATTGGCAAGCTGTGAAATGGATTCTACGGTATATTCAGAAGACCGTGGATGTTGGATTACTGTTCAAGCAGGATAATACACTTGGTAAAGGTGTTATTGGGTACGTTGATTCTGACTATGCCGGTGATTTGGACAAGCGAAGATCAACCACCGGTTATGTGTTTACACTTGCTGGAGGACCAATAAGTTGGAAGTCTACACTACAGTCTACAGTTGCATTGTCAACCACAGAAGCCGAGTACATGGCTGTAACAGAGGCTGTAAAGGAGGCTATTTGGTTACAAGGTATGGCTAAAACCTTAGGGTTGGTTCAGGAGCATATTAACGTGTATTGTGATAGTCAAAGTGCTATTCATTTAGCAAAGAATCAAGTCTATCATGCACGTACAAAACATATCGACGTACGATTCCATTTTGTGCGGGAAATTATTGAAGAGGGGAAAATTTGTCTTCAGAAGATCAAGACTGCAAATAATCCCGCAGATATGATGACCAAGGTGGTAACAGCAACCAAGTTCGAACATTGTTTGAACTTGATTAATATCCTGCAAGTTTAACAGTTGAAGAAGGCACTATCAAGTATTGTTGTCAAAGGCAGAAAGAATTGTGTGAAGATAAGATTATCCTAATCAAATCTTCAAGGTGGAGATTATTGGAACCCACCCATTGTTTGAAAAGTCAAAAAGGGTGGGCACCGAAAGTAGAAAGTAAAATTGGTTGGCAAGTTGGGTTAAAAGTTGGCATGGGATAATTGCAATTTTGGTCCCTAATTGTATAGGGACATTGCAAGTTGATCCTTGAACCTCAACTATAAATAGGCCTAACCATTTCTTACTTTCTTCATCCCACACTTGCCATTCTCTACTTAAGGCAATTGTTCTCTCTATTTGTAAACTTTCACTTGTATTTTTGGAGTGAAATATATTTGGTAGTGCCATAGGACGTAGGCAAAATTTGCTGAACCTCGTTAAAATTCTAGTGTTCTTTATTTTTGTTCTGCATATTTTGCAAGTGTCATTGTAGTAATTTATTGTGCTATTAAATTACGATAGAGGGATATTCTGGCTAGGAAAGATCTGGTATGTAAGCGATCCTCGTGATCCACCTCTCTTTCCTGGGAATTGAACTTAGTGTGATTTTTCAGTACAATAATTTTACTCTTTCACACGCTTCCGCGCAACAGGGTCGAGTGCATGGAAGAAACCCTTACACCGCACATCTAAAAAGAAGTTCGTTCTGCAATCAGCACCGGAAAATGATAGCTCATAGACATTAGAACTGGGGGAAAAAAAGGAATTCAAGATACTACCACTTAAGCATTACCCATTCATAATCTCTAAAAAGTAATTAATCATTGCATGTAAATAATAGGCCCTGAATTGCAACTAGCAATCTCATAGCATTTGAGTGTACTCTTCTTACTCATACCACATCTTGGCTATGGTATATCTGCAGCAAATTAACAGGCAATGAGATACTACAAACAGTTCATCGGCTCAAGTCATTCAATTGATTCACCCCTTACAACATTGACACTTACAAATAAGATATGAGCAGCTGAGCAAACACCAATGCCACTATATATCCATAAAATTGTTAGTAAAAAGAAAAAGGAACAAATATAAGCCTCAGGTTAGGTTGATAGTTTAAGTCCGGCGCACAATTAATTTCATAACTATTCTCATGCACAATAGTCTTGTAAGTATCACTAATAGAGGAGTCCATCCCCTCCGTGAATTGTACACAACTTTTATTGAAAATCGAGAATAAAACCTTGATATAGGGACAATACCTTTGATTGTTGGGACTAATAAAAAAATTTTAATAAATAAAAAATAACAAGCAAATTTCAATCCAACGTAAATATATGTATATATTAAAAAAAAGAATGTGAGAGGTGTTAATCGAAAAGTGGGAGAAAGTTGTGGATTTAGTTATATACTTTAATTTGTTTAATTTTAGTTCTGGTACTTTTTAAATTTTGAAATTTTAATCCTGAATCAAATATAGCAGTTAAATCCGTTAAGTTAAATTCAATTATTAATATTGTACTATACTTACAGTTGTAAATTTAGTCCATATTATCTAGTTGAATCATTCTAAGTCCCTAAACTTTTTGTATTTTGAAATTTTAGTGTTGACATAAATGACAATCGTTAATTCATTAATTGGATTTTTATTAATTGGATTTTTAGTGAGTAACGTGAAAATAATAAGCTAACATGACATTAAACATATGATAACATGTTTGCCATATCATATTTGAAAATAGTAAAACTTAATGGATTTAACTGTTGCAGTTTCATGAGGACTAAAATTTTAAAATTTAAAAAGTATAAGGACTAAAAATGACCAAACTAAAATATTTGTTATAAATAATTTATTATTATAAAGTAAATGTCCATTAGGATAAGAAGATTGATATACTTCAAGACTTAAAAATTGGAGTAAGATAAAATTTTAAAATTTTGAAACCTAGAGCTAAGATTCTAGGTTAAGGAGCTTAAATTATTAATTTTTGTAAATGACCAATAATTAGTTTATTGATTTTTTTAGAATTAGAATTAATTAGACAAATTTTATAAATTTTGTGGGATAAATTTATTAAATTTTTTAGAATTTCAACCAAAATGACAAATTTTGTAAATAAAAAGGGCTAATTTTGTTGAATATTTTATATTTAGAATTAAATTGACATAATATGCAAACGTTGGAGGGCTAAATTTATTATTATACTAATAAAAAAGGCCCAAATCAACTTATGTTTGATTTCGATTTCGAAAAGTTCAATTACTAAATAAATAATAATAATTGCTCATTAACCAAAATAGAATGAAGGCAATAATTTAGTGACCATTTTTTAGTTTACCCTAAAATGAAATAAAAACTTAAATGAAATAAACTTAAAACTACAGGGACTATAAAGCATATTTACCTCTAAGGATTGAACAACAAGTTTTCTTTTTTATTATCCGAGAAATTGTTACGAAATAATCACCTAGTGTCACAGGCTGTGTCACAGGCTGTAGTTCAAAGCCCGTGACCATCGCACTAAATGCATCCAATGGAGGTCTATTGCTCAGATGGGGATTATTTGGCCCACGAGAACTGACCCGATTCAAAGAGCTATTGGAGGAACTTGTCAGAGTGAAGCCTGGTTGACCCGATAATGAAGATATAGCAACTTAGGCTAATATGGTAACTAATCTTAGAAGATAAAGAGAATCATATCTTGTAAAGATTAGATTAGATTAGATTAGATATGACATATCTTGTAAATCTCTAAAATAAAGGGATATGGTTAATCTCGACGGACACTTCGCGTGCGCTTTTTTGTTGTTGTTTGTTGTTCTTCTTTTGGCATAAATCACTTTCGCTTTTCAATTTGGTGTCTTGGAGGAGTTTTTAAGAAACCCTCACTTGAGTAAAGGCTAACTTAAGCAAGTTTGGGCGAACGGATTGCCTAAAGCCGCATAAATTGCGAGACGAAAGGTCTAACTAATAGTAAATTTCTTTTTTTCACCCATCTCGAAACCCTTCTATGAACTTCTGGCTTTCGATTCTCCTGTCTAAAACTATTTTCTTTCATTCTTTGGTTCTCTCTAACGGCCGAAGAAGAATGGAGAACTCCGACAACGGCACCGCCGCAATCGGACGGAGCTTCGACAGGCCAAAAGAAATATCCTCCCACAGTTCTTCCATCCTCTAATCCAGAATCAAAATCTTTATCACCCAAAATCATCCGTACACTAATAGATCTAGAAAATAAACCCTGACCTTTACCTTGCTTGATCTCCACTTGCCACCGTCTGGTCGGCCTGGTTTCGGTATGTGCTTGATCTCCTATAAACTTCTGGCTTTCGATTTTCCTGTCTAAAACTATTTTCTTTCATTCTTTGGTTCTCTCTAACGGCCGAAGAAGAATGGAGAACTCCGACAACGGCACCCCCACAATTGGACGGAGCTTCGACAGGCCAAAAGAAATATCCCCCCACAGTTCTTCCATCCTCCTAATCCAGAATCAAAATTCTTATCACCCAAAATCATCCGTACACTAATAGATCTAGAAAAATAAATCATGACCTTTACCTTGCTTGATCTCCACTTGCCACCATCCGGTCGGCCTGGTTTTTGTATGTTCTTCTCCGTTTATACTTTGTAAATAATTATAAATAAACCATAAATTCTGAAGCCCAAGCTAAGAACTAAGATCTAGAAGCCCAAATTAAAAGTTAAAATCCAATACCTCAATTACGCTTCAAAGTCCAAAGTCCCGACATGCTTTAAAATTTAAGATCCAAACGGGCTTGGCTAACATTTAAAACCAGAGGCCCAAACAACGGAGGAGGGGGGCTATAGGGTCTTTAGACATTATAGTCATATGGTGGTTCCTCCGTTCTGATGATTGAACCTCATCAGATCGCTTTGGCTTCCCTTTTATAAATAATGATGACCTAATTCAAGTGAAGTTTCTTCGGATTTGGGTTTTAAGTGGTTTGGGTCTTGTCTTGTATTGATTATATTTTTGTATGGAGTTTGTTCACATGAGATTTGAAAAAACCCTTTTTTATATGAATGAAATTTCAGTCTGACAAAACGAAGGGGCTCAAAAGTATTTAAATTCATTAAAATCCAAATTATATTACTTTATTAAAATTAGAGTTGGAGGTAGGTAGATATAGTAGCCTAGAGGAACACACGCAAAGCAAAGAAGTAAAGGTTATAGTTTGACTAGAGAGAGTTAGGTGGGTTGAGCTGACGGGTGAGAGTTGCCTATAAATGCAAGGAGAAAACAGTGGTTGTAGAGACCGGTGAATACTACACTTTTTTGAGGGAATGGCGACAGTAGAGAACAGGCAAGTGGTGCTTGAAAGGTACATAGAAGGAGTACCCAAGGTGACAGACATGGCAATGAAGATTGGGAAAATAGAGTTGAAGGCTCCCAAAGGCTCGGGTGCTTTTCTAGTCAAGAATCTCTATCTCTCTTGTGATCCTTACATGAGAGGTCGCATGCGTGATTTTCATGGTTCTTATATCCCACCTTTTGTTCCTTCTCAGGTATTTTTCATCCTTTACTCTCAAATAGGATACATTTTGCATTTTATGCATGTTAATAACTAATCTATTTTCATTTTTGATGATGATGATGAGTGAAGCCTATTGAAGGATTTGGAGTGGGAAAAGTGTTGGATTCTGATAACCCTGATTTCAAACCAGGAGATTTCATTTCAGGAATCACTGGATGGGAAGAGTACAGCTTGATTCACAACACTTCACAGTTGAGAAAGATTCAACCAGATGATGCTATCCCTCTCTCTTACCACTTGGGACTTCTTGGTATGTTTCGAACTTCCTTCTCCCAACTCGTCATATCTACACTGGTAAAAATATCTTGGAAGCCCCTATACTAGATGTCATTTTGCCCTCTCTATTCGAAAAATGGCAAATTAATCCCCTTATATTAGATTAGATAGCAAATTGATACTTTTTGTTAAAAATTTCATTTATTTCTATTGTTAAAAACTAGCATGACTGACAAAATAACCACATCACATTTACCTCATGCTAAGATACAATGATCAATTTTTAACAAAAGGACTAATTTACCCTTTGATCTAATGTATATAGACTAATTTGCCTATTTTTTGAGTAGAGGGGGCAAAATGTAATTTAACTCTTAGTACAAGGGCCTCCATGGTATTTTTACCGATTTATGCTTGCTGTTCTTTTATTGACTAGTTTTAACATCTGTGATCTGATTAAGATGAACAAACCTGACAACAAATAATAATAGAGAGAACATCATAAGTATTGTTCATAATTATGATCACATTACAGTTTGTGTCTGATTGTTATCCAATCAAGTTCCTTTTTCTTCCAAGTATGCTTGTTGTGCACTGATTATACCAACCATAAATGGTAAGGTTGATTTGGATGCATTTTGAGGTGATCAGTTTAGTTATATGCCTATACATAAGCAATTAAATCAAGCTTTCCTATGTAGCCTTGAAGTGAGCAAAGGGGATAGATTTTTGAACAATAACTCTGTTTCAGTCAAAAATTGTTGTGTGTTTGTTTGTTTTGTCTAGTATTTCAAACTGACAATACAAATTAGATAAATCTTAGTCACGTTGCCAGGAACTTATGTCTTGCTAATCGAGTAGCTCATTTTGAGAAAAAAAAAAAGCAGCATGTCTTTGATTGGTAAAAACACCTTTCTGGTTCCTCTCAATTTCGATATTGAGCAAATGTCCCTCTAAAAAAATCGGAGCAACTTACTCCTTGTCAATTTTAAAAAGTGAGTAACTAGAGAATGATGTCAATCGTACATAATTTTGATTGATATAATAACAAATTAAGCCTTCAATGTCGACATATTTTGTCAATTAAGCCTTGATTCTAAAAAAAGTATTTGAAAAAATGTATAAAATTTAAAATTTTATAAACTTCAAAAACAATATATAAAAAAACTTTAACTTCAAATATATATAAATAGACAAAAAGTGTAAACTTTGAAGGGTAAATTTGTAATTACACCAAAAATGATAAAAAAGAACATTAATATTGTGATTAATTGTTGTTAGATACTCAATTTCAAAATTAACATGAATTAAATTGCTCCTGTTTTTTTTAGAAAGTTCTTTTTTATGTATTTGATTTGTCTTAATAATGTTTAAATTCATTACTGATTTAGAAGTTTAATGCAGGTATGCCAGGTTTTACTGCTTATGTAGGATTTTATGAAATCTGTAGCCCAAAGAAAGGAGAATATGTTTTTGTATCTGCAGCTTCAGGAGCTGTTGGTCAGCTTGTTGGACAACTTGCCAAGTTACATGGCTGCTATGCAGTTGGAAGTGCTGGAAGTAGGCAAAAGGTATCTTTCTTGTACAAAAATTGTGTGTGAGTTGAATTCTAATTCATTAAGAATTGAACTCTCACTTTCAAGAAAACGATTGAACTCTCAATTTGGCATGTGATAGGTTGATCTTCTTAAGAACAAGCTTGGGTTTGATGAAGCCTTTAACTACAAAGAGGAGGCAGACCTAGATGCTGCTTTGAAAAGGTCAGTAGATATTTTTTTTGTCAAAAAGATGGGTAAACTAGACCCTAAACATTAGATCATAGAGAAAATTGGTCCTTTTTATTAAAAGTTCCATCCATTCTATTGTTAAAAACTAACATAGCGGATAGAATAGTTAAACACGGACATGTGGCGTGTCACGTCTATCACACGTTGACATATAAGGATCAGTTTTTAACAATAGAAATATTAAAAAAATTTAATAGAAGGACTAATTTACTTTTTGATCTAATGTAAAGGACTAACTTTTTATTAAAGGTGGCAAAATGCAATATGACTTTTAGTATAAGAGTCTCTATGATACTTGGAAAGCATATTCCATAACTGAAACAGGCCCTGTCAATGATTTTCCTTCATTGAACCAAATTAGAAATGATACACTTTCATTTGTTGGAACAAATGTGCATCATCCTGATTAGTGGTAGCTAAAATCTCGATATAGGTACTTCCCAGAAGGCATCGATATCTACTTCGACAACGTGGGCGGGGAGATTCTGGATGCAGCTTTGCTCAACATGCGGATTCACGGTCGTATAGCTGTTTGCGGAATGGTGTCGCTACATAGTATCTCCGATCCGAAAGGGATCCACAATTTGTATTGTGTTGTACCAAAGCGCATCAAGATGCAAGGATTCTTGCAAAGCGACTACTTAGATAAATTCCCTGAATTTTTAGAACATGTCACTAAGAACTTCAAAGAGGGGAAGATTGTGTACATTGAAGACATGAATGACGGTTTAGAGAGTGGTCCAGCTGCTTTTGTTGGACTGTTTTCAGGCCAAAATATTGGCAAGCAGGTCATATGTGTAGCCAGAGACTGAGCTTTTTGTAGCACCTGTACTGCTTTTTTTGCCTTCTATCCAACTTTGTATGTGTAGTTTTTGTGCTCAAACGGGCAAAATAATGTAGATGATGCACACCAGGTTGCTATGTTTCAGGCTTCGTGTATTTCACTCTACTCTCTTCTTTCTTTTATTTTCATTTTTTTTACGACTAAAAAGGTCAAAAAAAAACCCTCAGAAAAAAAATTAAAAAATTGATTTTATTTAGGGTAAACTACGTTATATCTATTTTTTTAGGCTCTTTATATTTTTTTTTCAAGAAAATATATCTATTTTTAGTTTTTTTTTGGTGAGTATACCTATCTTTTACTATAACTATATATTTTATTAAAATTTTAAAATTAATGTATTTTTCAATATTCACAGTATAGTTTAGTATATTTAACTTTCATATAACATAAATAATATAACATATAAAAAAGGAAAAAAATCATATTATAAATTTAAAATTGGGTTAGATCATGTTTGGATTCTGATTATTAGAGCTTGGGTGAAACATACTAAATTTTATTTAAGTCCATCTACCTACATTCACCAACGAGATCATATCTTGTAAAGGCAAATACTTTGAAATAATATGAATCCCTTTTCAACCATCAAAACAATTATCACCAAGGTAGGTTATAAAATATCGATGTCTCAAGAGAGGTCACTTTATAACCTCCCCTTTAATTGGGGGCTATTGTTATACCTACACTTAGCGAGCTTGCTTTACATCTTGCTATCCTCACTAGTCAATACCTTGGATTAGAATCATCTTGCAAGTTAAGAATACTTGCAAGTCCAAGGCCTTGCAAGCTCAAGATTTTACGAGCCCATAACCTTGTGAGCCTAAGATCTCATGAACTCACCTTAATGTGGATAAAACACATGCCACTTATGTGTCACATATATTGTTGGCCTAACATGACAAGCCATACATTCGAGAACATAACATCAATAAGTCAATTAGGCTCCAAGTAGTACAGAAGTAATATGAGAATAAATGTGACATCTCGAGAATGATTAGAGGCGCCCACTTTTAAGGCTCACAAACATCAAAACAAAATAAATCTCTCCCTCTCCTCTTACATTCTCAGTTATCTCTCTTTCTCTTCTTGAACTCTAATCTTCTTGAGAAATCTAGTTCCTAATCACCTTTAATCACTTATGGCTCTCCACCCACCAAATGAACAGTCATAAACCGTTACAATCCCAACTTCGTATCAACAATTTTCAATTTTATTTTCTAAAATTTCCACCTGCCTTAAAAACATCCTAAAGATCTAAAACAGATGCTTACCAGTTATTGTTTGGTCGAACACATGTTTCCAAATATATGCCTTAAATGACTCTTAAATTCATGCAAAGTGGTGGGCGTATAATATTAAATGAAAATAAATTAAAAATAATTTGAAAAACAGTGATTTTTTATTTTTAATGGGGAAACATTTCTGGTTTTATTCTCTCCGCTGTGCTGAAATTTACAGTATAATTATGGTTTTAGTCCCTCTATTAAATTAAAATTTAAGATTTAATCTTTCGTACTTTAATTTGACATAATTTAATTCCTTTATTTATGTAATGTTGTTAATAGGACTAACTTGATAACATTTTTAGTGCCATCTTTAAATTAATGCCAAGTGTAAAATGGTCAGTGTCACATGAAAATTCAATCAATTATATGTCAATTAAATACTTAAAGTTATTTTAAAAATTACATAATGATAAATCTAGCTGTTAATGTTCACGTTTTTTTTGTCAATTTATCTCTTATATTTTTAGCTAAATTTAACTCTTAACCTTTTAAAAAAGAGCCAAAATTTGACCACCAACCTTTCAATAACCAAATTATTTTTTAAAATGAAAATATTGACTAAAATTGTAAAGTTTAAACATACTAGCCCGCATGACAATCCACGCCTATTTCATGCTAACTTTCATTTGAATTTTTATGAAATTTTTATTTTATTTTTTGAATATTTTTCTTTTATGAATATTTTTTTATAATTTTTAAATTATTTACCGATGTAGCATATAAGATAGATAATATCATGTCAGCATAAAGCTCACGTGACCTGTCATGCTAGTTGTCACTTTAACATCATTAAAAATTATTAATTTATGAAATTAAAATATTTTATCAAGAATATACCTAATACTTTCTCATATATATATATCCAAACCCTAAATATATTTAAACTGTTTTTGTATTATTAGATCTAAACGGTAGATTTGTCTGAGAGTTAGACACTAGGAAAATATATTTTTAATTCAATTTTATAATAAAATATATTATTTTATTAATTATAAAAATATAAAAAAAAGTATTTTTTATCATCTGTGAAACAAGTAGAAGTCTTGGGGATTTCAATAATTGGGTGAGATCAAAGTTAGGTTTTTCAATAATTTTGGTGGTGGGTGAGAATACATTATAGGGTGTTTCATATCATTTTAATATGTATTAATTTATTATTTTTAAAAATATTAAATAAAATGTTTTTTATATTTTAGAAGTGAAAATGTTATTTTTTACAGAAATTGAAATAAAATCAAGTAATAAAATAAAAAGAGAATCAAATGTATCCATACCAAAAGAAAGACAAGGCTGGCCCACTTTATCACTTAATCGATAAGTGTTGACCCACTGGATTTTTGGCCACATCTCACTTCCTCCATCAATCTTGTGAAATCAATGATTTTAAAATATATTAAATTATTCCAAATTTTTTTTGTTTAAGTTATGAATTATTAAAATTGTTATCGTATTTATACAGTCCACCGCTAATTTAAAATTCTCATTCCTCTTCTCTTCTATAATTCTGTTTTTTTCATAAAATAATTTTAAATATTACGATTCTACAAATTAAAATTTAAATAATTTTCTTTTTTTATCTTCAACACTGACCATCATATTAACTTTGACTTATGGTAGTGATTCATCATACCAATCATCAAATCACTACTTGAATTTTGCTATCTAAATTAAAAAAAAAATCAATAATTTAAATAAAATTTTTCGAATAATTTAAAATAAAAATAAATAAATAAAGAAAGAGAGAGAGAGAGACCAACCTGACCCATTACACAGTTTGAAAGGTCTGCTCTGTCTTCTATAATTTTCAGACAACAAATCCCAAAAAAGGTAAGTTTCAATCTTCGCCCCTTTTTTCCTTATTTTCCCTCTCAAAGGTATTTTATTTTCTCTCCCTTTCTTATTTTTATTAAATTTGTTTTTTCAATTTTCCCTCTTATTTTAATTGGTTTTCTTGATTCCGCGTTTGATAGTTCTTCGTTAACGTTTCATGTTTTAGATCAGAAATTAAGAATTCATTGTTTTTATTTTATTTTATTATTAACAAAGTTTATTTACTTTCTGAAAGTTTTTGATTCTTTGCTTTTATTAGATATGTTTTCCGACGATCAGTTGAGTAAAAATCTTTGTTTTTCTGTCTAAACAGATTGTCAATATCTTCAAAAGGTTAAATTTTGATAATAAAAAAAGAAGAAGAAGCTAATTTTCACATTAACCTAATCAAGATTTTTAATTTGACCGAATTTATGATATTATGAATAAGTTTTAATTATCAAAACAGCAGGGAAAAATCATTATTTTGAATTTTTTTTTCCTGCAGGAAGAGCTATAAAGGAAGTAGAATTAATGGTGGTGTTGTTCTTGAATGTTGTTTATAACTGATTAAAATAATTGCTCAGTGGCATTTGTTGTGATTTAATCAAGGGTGGCTTCACTTGATGTGGCCTTTATATTTTCTGTCAAACAAGATTCTGAAAACAGATGAAGAAAAAGATGGGGATCGAGTGAATATGGTGGCCAGATGCTACCCTTTTGAGCTGCCATCTGATAATCAAAATGGCCACGAGACCGCCTTGCCTCGATCACATTTTGTTCAAGTGAGTGCATTATTGTTTCAAGCTTCCTTGCATTGCAAGTCTATTTTGTTTATGTTTCGATGATGAGGTTTGTTTGGTGTTTACAGGTTCCACATATTAACCAGCTGTTCTATTGGGACTGTGGACTTGCTTGTGTTTTGATGGCTTTGTCTACTGTCGGCATTAATGGTTATAGTATTCAGAACTTGGCCGAGCTTTGCTGCACGACTAGGTATGTTTTCATTACAACGTATGCAAAGAATTATATAAACATTATGAACATTTGGATGTGATATACGCTGATACCATTTTATTTCATCTTGTTTGCAGCATTTGGACCGTTGATCTCGCTTATTTACTGCGAAAGTTTTCCGTTAGGTTTTCCTATTACACTGTAACATTTGGAGCTAACCCGAACTACTCTGGGGAGACATATTACAAGGTAATTTACCTTTGCATCATATGCATCTTCGTAGTTGCTCTGTGTCTGTATTATTGTTGTTAATATAATAATCAAAGAAACTACTCGAGTATTTTGCAGGAACATCTGCCTAGTGATCTAGTTCGAGTAGATAAGCTATTCCAAAAAGCAGTGGAAGCAGGGATCAATATACTGGTATTTATCCGAGTGCATGTTTTCTTTTATCTCTTTGCATTAGAACTGTTATAGGTTAGAACACATATTCGTACTGCAGTTTGATCGCTCTAGTTGGGGTTTTGAACTGCTCCCATATTTCAGTGCAGGTCAATCAGCAAAGAAGAAATCTCTCGTTGGATCTTGTCGGGGAAGTATATTGCGATTGCTTTGGTTGATCTGTACAAATTGAGGTATGTATTCATATTTCAGTTTTTGGATGAAACTTATATAGTGATGATACCCTAGTATTAAATTCTTCTGCTAAAATCTTGCACTTACAGTCGATCTTGGGTTGGAGATGTTCTCATCCCTGGATTTCATGGCAATGATGTAGGATACACAGGTTAGCGTTGCACGCTTTTAAAATGTTGTTTTTTGTATAAAAGTTGAAAATATAATATCAGAATGCTAATAATGAGAATATATATATATATTTGTGGTACATATGGTTATATAATCTTGTCCATGAACTTATATGATCTTTCACATTTGATCACATCGTTGAGAAATTTGGTCTTGTTGTAGGTCATTATGTCGTGATATGCAGTTATGATGCTGAAGAGGATGAATTTGAGATTAGAGATCCTTCAAGTTCTAGGTACTTCCCAACCCTTCTTTTTCACTGCTTGGCAGCTCCCAATTATATAATCTCTTTTTGTTTTTGTTTTGTTCAAGGTCATATAATCGTTTTAAACACAGGTATTAAGGTAATCATTGTTGGTATGATGATTTACGAATAATTTTCAGAAATAAGCATGTTAAGAAACTTAAGGCGGCACTTCACACTAGGAACACCACGCCGTTATACACAGTGTTCATAAAATTGGTTCAATGGAACCTGTATCTATCTTATTAGTTATACTTCTGTTGATGTTAATTCAACTCTCAAGCTTCGTTTTTAAGAGTTTGTTTGATCTTATGCTAGAAGCATAAACTTGGGAAACAATATGTGCAGGAAACAAGACAGGATCTCATCAAAGTCCCTCGAAGAAGCACGCAAGTCCTTCGGTACTGACGAGGATCTTCTTCTGGTAAGATATCTATAAAACAACGAAACTTTCTGCCTTTTTTTGTATTGTTATTTGGTTGAAATGCTAAATTACTTAAAAATTTTCATCAAGTTCACATGTGATAAACCGAAACTATCCTCACCTAGCATTATCCGTCACTTGTTTGATCTTTGCTATGTTCCAATGTAGATATCCGTTGATGAGAGCCGTAAACAGAACTATCCCATAATATGATTTTTGATACGAGTAGCACCTGATATTCTTCATTGAGCTGCTCTCATCATTTTCTGCACTGCACATATTTTTCAAGTTCGTGTATAGTAAGCTTTCGGAACGAGTATTTTATGTCAATGAAGAATGATTCAGTTTTAATCCACAAATCAGGTACATTTGTAAAATAAGTTGGTTCATTTTGTATATGAGCTGTATATTATAATGTATTTGTTGTATATTTCTTTGTCCATGTTGGCAACTTGTTTGTAAACTCAAATCTATATAATAAATTTCTTCCTTTTTAAAGGACATGAAGAGCTACACACAAGTGTTCAAATGGTGCAATGTAAACAAAAAAAAAAAAAAACACAGAATTTGATAACATCCTTTGTTATGTTGAATTAAAATCCAACACAGAACACAACATAAAATTATTACAAAAGTTGTTGAAGTTCTAAATACTAATATAAACAACATGCTATAGATTCTCATGATGGTATATTAAAGTGAAAGAGCCAAGAGATTACAAAGGCAAAGACCATACAAGCTAGTAGGAAATTTAGAAACCGATGACCCTGCCAGAAGTTTCTCGAGTCTGCACCACGAGTCCCGACAGGAACTGCCGCTGCTGCCGCCACAGCTATGGAATCATTCGAATCATTCCATTGCTCCGTCATCTCGGTCTCGTTCATGCAAGCAACGTTGCGAGCAGTGGATCCACAAATCTCACATATTCTGGGGAAAAAAGGCATTGTAACATGCAATTCAGTAGGAGAATCAATAGACCAAGACATATGCTAGGTAAAACATACAAATCAGTTCATGTCTGATATTTAACTGCTTATGCCTGCAACAAGAACAACATAAATAACACGATACGATCTGCCGTGTATTAGCCGCTTACGTCTTGATCCAGCTTAACTAGAAAACCGAAACACAGTAAGGAGGCCTTGCAAAGGTGTTGCAAGAGAATGATCAACATGGCAGAGCATATTCAGCGTAAAAATTACCATCAAGGCACCTATATTAATTGTAAGATTGCATTTTGCCCCTTCTACTAAAAAATAGGATAAATTGATCTATGTACGTTAAATCAAAGAGTAAATTAATCCTTTTGTTAAAAACTAGCCCATGTATGTCAGCACGGGATACACGTAACACATCACGTGCTATTATTTTGTTATTTTGTCAACGATGACAGTTTTTAACAATAGAAATGAACAAATTTTTTAACAAAAAGAACTAGTTTGCTCTTCGACCTAATCCACAAGGATTAATTTGCTCATTGTTTAAGAATAGTGAGCAAAATGCAATTTGAAACTCAGTATTTACAGCATATTCAGAATAAATCCAATGAGGACCCTTTCTCAAAAACCGGCAAATTTCCCAAGTTCTTCCTAGCATATACCAATCTATAATGCAATGGCTACAACAAAGATTCACCCACATTTCTTACAGTACATACCAAAATAAGACAATAATAGCTCAAAACAATAAAAAATGTTTTACCTGTTTCCCTTAATTTTGAACCAGGCTTCAGCACACTGTTTATGAGCAGCAGCTAAATCATCTTTACAAGAACACCCCAACTCAATAGGCAAATCACATTCTTGGTTACTTGGATCCAAGGTGAGATGACAAATCCGACAATCCCTCTCCACATTGTCCAAATGCAGCTTGGTTTCAGTCACCACCTCAGCTTCCAGATCCACTTCTAAGGAAGAAGAAGAACAACTAGTATCCGACACTGAAGATCCCCTCTCCTTTATGATCTCACTTGTCCCAGATTTTGCTTCATTCGAACAAGACGACGAACACCTGCTGCTGTTGGTCCCTTGTTGTTGCTCCTCGTTGTCTGTCTGGTTTGCTTGTTCTTCTTCTCCATCAATGTCGATGACTACCACAACCCCTTCAGGTTCTTTAGCTAAAGCTTCCATCTTTTTTAAGATCCAAAGTGTGAATCTTCCATGTGACTCTGTTCTTTAACACACCAAGATCATCAGTTCTACAACAGGTTTTAACTATGTCTTAAAGCTCATTGTTTTACACTTGCACTTGAACAACAAGGGTAATAATAGTTTTTTTTTTAACTTTTAAAGTGTGTTATTTACTAATGTCTTAGCTGAAACTGATTGTCTGGTTTTTTTCTCTCTCTTGTTGTTTTTGTCAGTTCAGAACAAGACATGGAAGAAAATCAAGAGAGAGAAATATTAATACAATAAGAGATCTCATATAACTTACATAGATTTGTAAGGAAAAGTATAGAGAAAATTGGGTTTTTATTTATTTCTTTTTTAAGAGGTAGATATTTTGTCTTAGCCCTTGATTTGGTTGCCCTTTTTAGTGATTGCTACAGTTTGTTTAGGTTAAATTCTGTTATTAGTCCCTATATTTTACGAAAGTTATAGTTTTAGTCTTTATACTTTAAATTGGTCTTTTTAGTTTCTACATTTTTCAATTTTTAAAATTTCAGTTTTAGCCAAATAATAATTGTTAAATTCATTAAGTTCTACTATTTTCAAAATCTGATGCGACAAACATATTATTATACGTGTAATGCCATGTACACTTGTTATTTCTATATATTACTCGCTAAAAATTCTGTTAATGGATTAGCGACTATCATTTGTGTAAATATTAAAATTTCAAATTTTTAAAAATGTAAGGACTTAGAATGATTCAGTTGAAGAATATGGACTAAATCTACAGCTGTACACATAGTACAAGACTAGTAATTGAATTTAATTGTTACTATTTGGGTCAATGTTAAAATTTCAAAATTTGACCAATTTAAAAAGTATAAGGTTTAAATTCACAATTTTCACAAAGAACAGGGACCAATAGCAGAATATAACCTTTTGTTTAACAGTGGTATGGATGAAATTTTTGGATAGGACAACCAAAGAATTTGGTAAGAGTGGGGAACTTAGGCTTAGGACATAGGTGGTCCATATTTTTTTCTTTTTGTGTGTGTGTGGAAAGACGAAATTGTCCAAGCTTTTTGAATAGAAAATGTAGAGTTAAGTAGGGTGTTATGGGGCTGCTGAATTTAGCTGAGACTTGGTTGATTAGCAGCTACTTTAATAATCCGACATGTTTATAAAGTGAAAGGTGTTTTGCAATATACATATTTACTTTGGATTGGATTTAAGTAATATGATCATTAATGGTTAAATTATTTGATGGGTTAGTTATCCACTTTATTTAATTTTGTCTCGGGTACGATAATTCAAGCTAATAAGGATAAAGTTAAGTCATTTGAAGAAGTTCAGTTTTGATACATATTTAGGAAGACGCATACAGCCACCTATGGTATAGCTCAGGAAGAGAAGCTGTTTAAATCAGCTAGGTCTTGGATTGAAGAGGCCCCGCTAAAAGTGAAGCAGCTGGTTTTCTTGGGCGGGGCATCAAGTACAGATATCTTTATCGATAAACTAATTTCTAAATGTTGGAGAAGACTCTAAAGAGATCTCACTTCCCCATGAATTTATCTTGAATCGTGATCTTTTGGCTTAATATTATCCCAGTTTTGTCGAGGGAGCAGCCTCATTTTTTACCTTGAATTGGTCAAAATATACGGAATTTCTTACTTTTCATGGAGGATTAGATCCAGTGACTGGAGTCTATGGTTGACTGATATTGCACCCCATCATTGCGCTATTGCAACAACAAGTGCATTTGGAAGGAAACGAGGAAGGTGTGGAATGAAATCGGAAGGTAAATTAGGATAAAAAAGTTTTAATGTTAAAATGAGTAAATGGGTATCATTTAATAGTCTAATTGTGAATTAAATCTTTTTTTTATGATATTTTAAATCAACACGGAATAAATTGTTTATTTTTATAATATAAAGATTAAATTGCTCACTTTAATTTTGACGGACCATTTATAAACAAATGGATTAATTTACTTGATTTTATAAATAAATGACCCATCAATGTTAAGATTATATTTGTTGAAATTCAATATAAAATACATCTTGATTTGTATGGGGCCAGTAGTTAAAATTTTTGTCAGACATCCGTTTGATACAGGTTTAAATTATGTGACCTCCATCTCCTACCTTCAATCTTGTATAAAAAAAATTCAAAATAATATATATATATATATACATTACATTTATATTAAGTAGTCACGAACTTCGAGTATAAACTATAAAACGTACATGAAGAGAACAAAAAGAAATCGATAAATATAAAATTTATGTTTATATATAATATTGTGTATTAAAATTTTACTATTAAGATTTATTTAGAGCCGTGATTATAGTTTTCGTCTTGACATTTAAATAATACGTATTCAAAATTTAAGTTAAGCTCTTATTATATGTATTTATTGATTTTATATAATAAAAAAAAGATAAAAACCTCCAAATAATAAAATAATTTTTTATAAAAAATATAAATTTTTTAAATTATTTTTAATTAAGTTGATGTCTAATTTACTCGTAATTCGATTGGTTTATGTTTCAAATTTTGGTTTGTGGGCCTAATGAATTAGGTGTTGAATAATGAAATACATGATTTAATGGGCCTAACTAACTAAGAACTAACCATTATTGAATCCATATGGGTTTTAAGTTGGTTAAATCACAAGGCAAATCAAGGCCCAATGGAGCTCAAATGTGTGAAAATATAGAAGAATTTGCCACCAACACAACCCCTAATTTGGTGTAATTGTTTGCAAACCTTTTCAAATATTTTACAATCTTATTAGAAAATAAGAAATATTATATTGGGTTAATATATTATTCAGTATTTGAGTTTGTCTTCAATGTTCGATTTAGTAATTGAATTTTTTTCGTCCCGATTTCATATTTGATTTTGGATTCAATGTTTATTTTGGTACCTAAATTTTTATTTTGTCTCAATTGAATACTAAATTCAAGGAAAATGACAATTCCATGACAAATAATTGATGATTTTTTTTATTTACCTATTTAAATTTTTTTAAATGTATATAATTAAAATTAAAATTTTATATATACATCCGAGTCACAATTATTGAGACCTTAGTTGTCTAAAATGACTAAAGTTACATTCTCTGGTCGAATATTTCTTTGGATTGTCTGTTGAAACACTCTGTTCCATTCCCTGTTCGAACATCTATTTGGACAAGCTGTTGGGATAATAAGAGTTTGGACAACCTACATATATTTTAAGGTTGGGGTTTTTAACTTTGTTCTCCATGATATATTTACTCAAAACATTATATGCATGATATATTTAAATGAGACGTAAAATATGGTGGTCGGATTTAAAATTTTATAAAAATGTGTAGAAACTTCAGTTTACATTGTATGTTATATTGGTAATGAGTAGACTTGTTCAAGGTTGGGATCGTTTAAGCGTGAAGGTTCACCTGAAATTTAAGAGGGTTTGAATATTAAGTTTGAAAAATGAGCCTGGACAAAAAAAGATTAGTCCTGATTAAAATATGAACCAAACTCAAGCTTAAATATTCAAAGCTTAAAATTTAAAATAATCTTATTTTTTTAAAAAAAATTATAAAATAATATGATTAGGCCTAAAATGAATCAGATTAGTCATTTATAAATATGGGTAAGCTTGAATAGAATTTTAAGCTCGTATTTCTTATTGGATAGAACTTAGACAAATATAAAATGGGTTAATATCATTATTTAAACTCAACCAAAATCCAATCCAATCACAGTTGAAGCAATGATATAAAATTCCCATTGACCTATTGATGAGTAATGATGAGGTTGCCAACCAAGTACTCCAGAAACTATATTGTTACACAAGGAACAAGAAGAAGAAGAATTATTGTTTAATCCCTTTTTAATAATGAGTGCCCCCGCACTAATCATAACCTTTAATTTGTGTTTAAGTTGACTTATAATCCTTAAAGCATTCATCCACTCCAAAGAAATCTTCATCACATTCCCTTCAATCAAGCTTTGGGTCTATTTCCTAATCTAACCTTCCTTTCATCAATTTCCCTTCCTAATTAAAGGTTCCAACTTAGGTTACCATTTATGTCCCATTTATTTTTATTAAATTAAAAAAAATATAATACAATACCGACAAGTGTTAGGTGTAGTGATGAGTCGACACACTGCATTTTCAAAGAAAAACCAAACATACTCAAATCTTAAAAATGACATTGTTAGGAGGATAATCACGAGTCCCAAATATAAACTTTAAAGCAAAAGTAAAAATTTATTCTTTTAAATTCCGAGCATTTAGATTCGAATTTTATCGTGCAGAATTTTTTTTTTCAAAATTGTTCTACCTAATTAATTATTTAATTTAAGGTTGGTAATAGTTGATTTAATTATGAGTTAAAAAATTTAATGCATTAATTATATATAAAAGTAAAAATTTTACAAATATCATAAGTGATATTAGGCACGTTTTCAATCATATATTAACACATGCATATGCATGCGTTTACAACCCATCAAATACCATCCTAATATCAATACATGATATGATTAAAATATAAAGGGGACGCTAAAAGATTTCCGGGATTGGAATTAAATTATAAATATTCGGATTGAAGAATTAGAGCAGTAAGTAATATTGTATTAGTTTGTTTATTTTTAAACTTGTTCGAGTTCAGTTCGTGTTTGTTAAGAGTTTTAAATTTGTGTTTTTATTCATTTATTTAAGTTAAACGAATATGTTCACGATCATTAAATGAATATGGTTGTGAACATGTTCAAGAACAATGTTTATGAATAATAAACATATATCTTATTTGTGTATATATATTTATATATAGAATAATCGAATATAAGTATTAATAATTATAGAGGAACCCACTTACACCAATGTAAAACTTAAGTAGTTTAACACCTTTTTGTAACTTTTTATATGTTTAATATTTTAACAATCCAACCGTTAAATTTATCAAAATTTTTGTACTTGTCATACATATAAATTTAGGGTAAACTACCAAAATAGTCACTTTTGTTTGGCTCAGGTTACATTTTAGTCACTTATGTTATCACGTTGTAACATTTTAGTCACTGAGCCGTTAGTTTCTATTAACGGTGTAACAATAAACTGATGTGGCACGTTAAATCATCATTTCAAACAAAAATTCTAGGTTAATTTATACAATCGGTCCCCATATTTTTTCGTTTGGAGCAATTTAAATTTTTTTCTTTTATGTTTTTTTAACTTTCTTTCTTTTCCATTCTCTTATGCTTCTCCATTTGTTTTCCTCCCTTCTCTATTTCTTTCAACGTAGTTTTTCTATGTTTTATTTTTTTGAACAATTTAATTTTTTCGAGTGGGGCGAGCTTGTGGACTAGTTACAAATGGAAAGCATAGAAAAACTATGTTAAAAGAATTGAAGAAGGGAGGAAAATAGAGGGAGAAGCATAAGAGAATGGAAAAAAAAAGTTAGAAGAACATAAAAGAAAAATTTTAAATTGTTGAAAATGAATAATATAGGGACCAATTGTAGAATTTAACCTAAAATTTTCGTTTGAAATGATGATTTAACGTGCCACATCAACTTACCGTTACACCATTGTCGACAATTAACGACTCAGTGACTAAAATGTTACAACACGATAACGTAAGTGACTAAATCGTAACATTTCAAACATAAGTGACTAAAATGTAACCTATTTAAGAGTAAAAAAGTTATTAAGAAAAATGAATAGTTAGAAATTTTTAATTTATGTCAAACTTGACATGCATTATCTACATGATTAAAGCATGAAATATAATAGTTGGATTGTTAAAATATTAAACATACAAAAAATTACAGAAGAGTGTAAAACGACTTAAATTTTACAGCGGTGTAAGTGGATCCCTCCCCATAATTATATTATAAGTAAACAAAATAAGCCCACAAAGAATAATTATTTTATTAATATAGAATAATTAAAAAAAAGTTTTAAATGATATATTAAAAGAGCTTTAAAATAACATAAAAGAATTTGTCCGTGAACATAAATGAACTGGATAGGTTTTGCTTGTGTCCCGTTCACTTAATAAACTAGTCTTAAAATCATATCCGCTTAACAGAAACGAAAAAAAAATGAATTATTCATGAACTGTTTATTAAATACTTATTGTTATATTAGTTTACTGTTTGTTAATAGAATAATCCCGAGTAAATTGATTGATATAAAATAAATTAACCTTATTGACATATGAAAGATGAGCTAAGCACATATCAAAGGAAAAAAAGGAAAGAAGAAAACACAAGAGTCACAAAATCAGCTGCAATGATGGGTCAAGCTGAGACAAAGAGACAGATTAAGATACAGATGACATGAAACAATAGCTGGTTTTGTCAAATGTTTTCCTTTTGTCTTCAAAGTTATGAAGGTATGGAGAGTGGATCAATGTTGGCTTTAAACATCTTGGTTTTTAACCATAATTCTTCCCCTACCATTACTACATGTAAAAAGCTGCTTTTGAAAACAAAATATTTGATTTAGGCAGCAAATTATGAAAAAAGAAGAAGAAGAAGGAGATCTTGAATATAGATTATCAATCTTTAAAAACATTATACAATGTAAAAAACGATATTAATAGTGGTACGTTGAGATAAAATTATAAAATTTTAAGTGAACTTAAATTAAATATTTAATTTTTAGCCACTCCCATAATTTATAGTAAAGTTTTCATTTATTTTAAAGAGGTTTTATTTTTACAAAAATTTTACTCATTTTTCTAATTTCAAGTTTAAATTTGTACTTTTTTATTTATTTGATGTTTAACTATTGTAACAAATGTGTATCAGATAAGTCTTTTCCACATATTATTATACTAGTAACCAACCGAAGCATAAAAAGCTTAAATTAACTTATTAATATCTGAGAGGGACTAAAAATTACATTTGCCCATTTAACCAAAGGGCCAATCCCTAGCTTCATCCTTAATTTTCGATGGTCCCATTTCCTTAACAAATATGTGTGGTAAATTGGCAGGTTTGATGTCACTAACACTAGAAGGCCTATATCCCTAGCATTACATAGTTATTGAAGAGTCTTCTCTTTTTTGGCATCCATGAAAAATCACATTGGGCAACCAAGAATGGACAAACAAGATGACAAGAAGAAAAAGAGATTATCGTGGGGGTGCATGTCTATTTTTCCAACCAACCAAAGTGGCATGCATGGACAAGAGTTTTCAATCTCTAATTCTTGCCCCCATTGTTTTCCCATAAAAAGAAAGTTACTCAATTTTCTTTTTAAAGTAGACCACAAAAATCAAAGTAGCTAGGTGTAAATTTGAGGGCCAATGGCTGTTTCTAGACATACATGAAACCCCTGCAAAAAAAGCGAAATAATGTACATTTCATGTCCTTAGAGGTCTCTTATATTTTATAACTGCTCCATCGAATTATGAAATATTACAAAATAATATATTATTGATTTGTAATGTTTTGGTCACTTGTATGTTAATTAACTCTAACCTCTTAATAAAATGACAACGTGATACGTTAACTCAATATTATATAGGGTTGATATCAAATTTGGCCTATGAATTATAGTTAAAATATCTATTTGATATTTTTATATTTATTTTAATGATAATTTTAAAAAGAGTAAAAAATTCTTAATTTCTTTTTGCAATTATAAGAAATAAGTTTTAAAATTTATTGAGCCAAGTTTTTGAAGTGGCCACTTTCACCATCAATATATTGCTTGCCATATTTGAAGTAAATTTTAGAACAAAATCTTTGCTTTTTGAATGATGTTGATTAAAACAACTTATCTTAAAGATTGAATTGGATAGGATCAAGTAATTGGATCCATTGGATTATGGAGAACAGATTGGGATAACATTGAACAATAAATCTCCAACAGTCCACTTTACATTGGTCTTTATTAGTATATTGTATTTTGTTATTTTCTAGCTAGTTTTTAGTAGGGAATTGATTGTAAGTGATCTTTAGTATGCTAGCAAGTCTCAAAAAAGAGACTTTTATAGGTTTTTTCTTGAGACTTTGAAAATGTAGGATTCAAAGACCATCATGGTAGATGAAGTGCCCAGTTCTGACTTCGTTGCAATCGAGGAACTCCAAGAACAAATTGCTTTGCTCACTCAGAACTCCAACAAAGCTTTGAAGAAGCAATTGAGAAGATTCAAGAAGTTTGAGGCCACCAAAAGCATTCCCAAGAACAAATCCAAAGGTGTTGTTATAAAAAAAATAGGTTGAGAAAGAGAAAAAGAAAAGAGTCAAATGCCACGAGTGTCACGGATTTAGACCCATCCAAGCCGAGTGTGTTAACACTGAAGAAAAAGAAGAAATCATTCTGTGTGACTTGGAGTAATGATCTTTTCACTAGCAACTCTAAGTCTGATGAAAATCATTTTAGTAACTATGTAGCATTCACAACAAATGTCACTATAGGATCTGATATTGCCACTGATGTTGAATTTGAAAGAGACTCTAGAGAGGATTTTTTGTAGACATATAAGATCATGCTTGGGAAATGAGTGCAAGTGTATTATGTGAATGCTACATTGTTGAAAGAAAACACTTACGTAAAAAAGGAGAATGCTAAGTAGATCAAGTAAGTTAAAGCCAAAGAGTCATTACTTGCAGGAGAATTAATCAATCTAAAGAAAACTCAAAGAAAACTAAGTGAAACCAAGCCAAAACTCGAGAAGTTTAATTTCGATAGTGAAAAATTGGATGAGGTACTTGCTACTAGAAGCAGAGATCTAGGAAAAGAAGATTTTGGCTATGTAGATAAAGGGAAAGTTGTCATGAAGAGTCCTACAGTGTTTGTGAAGGCAACAAATTGTGTTTGTTGACACCATTTTTTGATGAAACGGGGTCGACTTGGATTTAAAAAAAAAGAATGAAAACGGGAGTCGCCACCAATCCTTTTTTGACGAGGTGTGATCGGGTCACCTCAAAAAGTAGTTGTTTTTAATAAATGATTTAATTTTATTAAAACAACAATTTTGGTCTACGAAATTCAGAAAAATGAGTTCGGGAGCCGGTTACGCACGAGGAAGGATTAGCACCCTCGATACGCCCAAAATTGGAACCTAGTTGATTAATTAGTGTTTTAGTGTCGAAAATTGAAAATTTGAAGAGTTTTAAAAAATGCGATCCTTAAAAGAAAATCTGATATCGTGAATTGAAACATAAGATTCTCTTGTTCCGAAGGAATATCACATCCAGCAGGTTAGGACACGATACTCTAAACCATCGAAACCAAGATCACCTTATAGTTTAATGAAACCATAATTTGAAGCTTTAAGAGGATATTTGGCTATTTAGTCAAACGAGAAATCGAAACCCAGCACGTTAGGGCACGTTTTCTCGAGTTTCCAAACGCGAAATATTGCCTTGTTTAGAAAAATTTTCCTTTTGGTGTTTAGTGTCAATGCTTGACAAAACAATAACGAATGCGACAAGGTGAGCAAAGTAAAGTGAGTAACAACAATGCAATAGGCAAAATGAAATGACGAGGCGATTACATAAACAAAGCATACAAATAAATAAATAAAACTAACATTTAAAAAAAAAGCACAAGCGTACACGAATAAATAAACAAACACCAAATAACAATGATGACAAATAAATACAATTATGTAAAAATGTATATGCATATATAATTTTAAGCCATAAAATAAGAAATGCATATAAATTATAGAATACGAAAACATAGGTAAATATATACATAAGATGGTATAAAAATATGTACATGGAAATGTATAAGAACTATATATAAATACTATATGTAAAATATATTAAAATAGAGACATAATATACGTAGATAAATATATATATAAAACAAATATGTGTAATATAATTTTAGGATATATGCGTAAATGTATATATATTTAAAGAATGCATAGGTGATATACAAATATACTAACAAAATAATGATATTAAACCCTTAATAATACTACATAACATATACAGGTTAGTATTAAGTAGAATAACAACAATAAAATACTAAAAATATAATAATAGTAACGTTAATAGAATATATTAGTATAAATAATATTGAAATTAAAATAAAATAATGATGAGAAGTAAAAAAGGGATGAAAATCGAAATAAAAAAAGGTTAGGGGCAATTTTAAAAAGAAATATATAAAATAGAAGGACCAATTGGAACACGCTAAAACACGGGAAGGATTAAAAGTGAAAATATCCTGTCCTCTCGAAACGCAGCGTTTAGTGGGGGATCAAAATAAAAAACGCGCTTGAATTTTAAGCCAATTTAAAAGGAATGAAAATCTAATCGCAAAAGTTTAGAAAAGCGGAAGGGTCATTCGCGCAATTAGACCCTTCCGCAAAAACACGCGGATCCTCCTCGTGGGTCGGGTCGGGTCGGTCCGACCCAGGGCAAAACGACGTCGTTTTATCCCCTGGGTCATTTTCGCAAAACGTCGCCGTTTTATTAACAGTATAAAAGTTAAATTTCCTTTCTTATTTTCATTTCAGCTGAGTCTTAGGAAAAAAAAAAGAGAAAGGGATTTTTCTCTCTGGGGAAGCCCAGAAACCGGCCAGGAGAGCCACTGCACGCCGTCACAGCTCCACCGCGCCGACCACCGTACACGGTGGCCGGAAATCGCCTTAGGTAAAAATTTCTCTCTTTCTTTTGTATTTTATTATATGCATATATAGGTGAGTGTAAATCTGAAAATAAAAAGAAATGAGAAAATATTAGAAACCTTGACTTGTCTTTGCCGTTGGTCTCTTCTTCTTTCTCTTTTTTGCTATTAGCGTTTCCGATTTTAGGGCGTTTAAATCTCCCCTTTTTGATGTTTGATCTATGCTACTTATGATGTTTTAGCTTTTGTATATTTGTTGTTGAAATCCTTTTTTTGAGATTTTTCGAATTTTACACTGCTCAGTAAAGAGAAAGAAAGGCCCCCCCTCCCCTCTACATTCGGATCTGGCCTTTATAGCCATTTCTATACAACATTTTTTAAAATTCTGGCCATTGCTCCTTGTCGTCTGCTCTGTCTTGGTGTTTGTTTCATTTTGCAGGGTATGGAGGGCCAGACGCGTGCGTGGAGAGTGGTGGTGGTAGTGCGCAAGGTGGCCAATGGTTGGCCGTTGGTGGGAAGCGGCGGCTGACAAGATGGGAGCTAGGGTTTGCTGCTGAAATCTTTTAAGCAAATGGGCTATTAGGGTTTTAAAATTTGGGCTCAGGTAGTTTTAGGATTGGGCTAGGTTGGTTTAGGGTATTGGGCTAGGTTGGTTTAGGCTTGGTTTAGGATGAGATGGGTATGGGGTTTAAGTAGCTTTGGTTATTGGGTTTTTGGGGGTGGCCTAAAATTGGCCTGTACAGCTGCCCCTCTTTGCTCATTGTCGTGTAACGGGAATGGAGCAAAGACATAATGAAAGGCCAATTTTGCCTGGTCTTGCTGGGTCTTGACTTCATTGGTGTTCTTCTAGTTCAGATAATCTTCTTCCAATCCACTGCATCTTGTAGCTTTAGATTCAATCTACTACATTTTCTGACATATGCCTTGTAGCTTCGATCTACTCCAATGTAACTTCAAAGATATGTGATTTGTGGCTTTGATCTACTTCCATGTAGCTTCATAAAGGTAAGATCTAAGCTTCAATCTGCTCTGTTACGACTCTATGGGGATGAGATTTGTGTTTTTAGTCTGCTCCACTACTGCTTAGGGAGATAAGACTTGATGCGATCTGCTCCACTATTGCTTAGGGAGATAAGATTTGTGCTCTTCACTCTATTCCACTGTTGAATGCAGGGAGATAGAGTTATTGGCTTCAATGTACTCCACTGTAGTCAGGGAGGTAAAATCTGCCATCGTCGATCTGCTTTCTTCGATCTACTTCACCACTAGTATGGGAAGACTTGATCTGCGTCGTCGATCCACTTCCAATTCATTATAGGAAGATAGGACCTGTTATCTTTGATCTACTTCACGCCAATACATGAAGACAAGATCTGCTTTCTGCGATCTACTTCGCCATCAATATGGGAAGACAAGATCTGCATCTTGGATCCACTTCCTATCAATAGAGGAAGATAGGACCTGCTATCTTCGATCTACTTCATGCCAATACATGAAGACAAGATCTGCTTTCTTCGATCTACTTCGCCACCAATATGGGAAGACAAGATCTGCATCTTCGATCCACTTCCTACCAATATAGGAAGATAGGACCTGTTATCTTTGATCTACTTCACGCCAATACATGAAGACAAGATCTGCTTTCTGCGATCTACTTCGCCATCAATATGGGAAGACAAGATCTGCATCTTGGATCCACTTCCTATCAATATAGGAAGATAGGACCTGCTATCTTTGATCTACTTCATGCCAACACATGAAGACAAGATCTGCTTTCTTCGATCTACTTCGCCACCAATATGGGAAGACAAGATCTGCATCTTCGATCCACTTCTTACCAATATAGGAAGATAGGATCTGATATCTTCGATCTACTTCACGCCAATACATGAAGACAAGATCTGCTTTAATGACTTCAATCTATCCCACTGTAACTTCAGGGGTATAGGATTTGTTTCTTTGATCTGTTCTCTGGGGAGCATGACCTGCAAAATCCATTTCATGGACCTATTTATGCCTAGTGTTTAGGATGACATGATCAGAATGAATCAAATGCTCCTAACTAGATGTGTATGTATTATATTTGTAGAATGTCATGAGAATGATCCATTTTTAATGCTTAGGTTGTCATTCCTCATTGTTCATCAAGGTTCTATCACTGATGTCTTCTTGTTCAGCCAGTACCTTTGACAGAAAACCTAAAGAAATAGATGCAATTTGGACTATTCTTCCTCCAATGCTTCTAACCCTTAAGTTTGGTCTGCTCTAAACAACAGTCCTGTTTCAGGTCCTCGTGTTATTTAGAAACTTTCAGATTAATATGCAGAACTCCTTCTGCATGTGTATTGTCAATCCATTAATCGTTATTTCAAAGAAAAATGCTTGAAAGATTATCAAAATGGACAAAATAAAATTTTGCTGAGAGCAAAGCTCGAAATGAATAAATCAATCAAGATAGCAAATTTTGCTGATATATGATGAAAAAGATCATCACAATGAATAAGATGGAATTTTATTGAGAGCAGAGCTCTAAATGAACAAATAGAAAATTTTGCTAAGATGTAAATAAGATAAAAAAACAGGTGCCCCAGATATCGCAGCATGAGCTTCTCTGCACAAACTCTGTGTTTAGAAATCCTAAAGGACTTTGTTGATGCCCCAAGATGTAGCATCTCTCCTTCTTGTTAATTCGGAGAAGACAAAACTACTCTATGCCTCATCTTTGATCGAAAATTTGAATTGCCCATTCCTGGGTTTTCAATTCAAAACCCCTTTGGTCTCAAGGTGCCCTTTGCGGGTTTTCTCCTTGGCCTCTCCCTTTTTTTTTTTTTTAGGCAAAGTACCTCTTCACTGAATCCGAATTCACAGGATTGGGCAAGCTTTTGCCATCCATCCCAGTTAAAATTAATGCCCCTCCTGAAAAGGCCTTTTTTACTACATAAGGTCCCTCCCAGTTTGGCATCCACTTTCCTCTGAAGTCCTTTTGTATGGGAAGGATCTTCTTCAGTACCAAGTCCCCTTCATGGAAGTTTCTAGGACGAACTTTCTTATTGTAAGCTCGCATCATTCGTTTCTGGTACATTTGACCATGACAGATAGCTCTTAACCTCCTCTCTTCAATCAAGTTCAGCTGATCATATCGGGATTGGACCCATTCTGCTTCGTCTAACTTTAGTTCTGAAAAAACTCGGAGAGAGGGAATTTCAACCTCAATTGGTAGCACTGCCTCCATTCCATAAACCAAAGAGAATGGTGTTGCCCCGGTAGAAGTCCTGACGGACGTTCGATAAGCATAGAGGGCGAATGGCAACTTCTCGTGCCAATCTCTATAGGTCTCAGTCATTTTTCCCACAATCTTTTTGATATTTTTATTGGCTGCCTCCACCGCACCATTCATCTTCGGACGATATGGCAACGAGTTGTGGTGCTTGATCTTGAATTGATTACAAACCTCTGCTATCGTGCTATTATTCAAATTTAATGCGTTGTCTGATATGATCCTTTCAGGCATTCCATACCGACATATGATTTCCTTCTTTAAAAACTTACTGACAGCTGTCTTTGTGACGTTGGCGTAAGAAGTAGCCTCTACCCACTTAGTAAAGTAGTCAATCACTACAAAAATGAAACGATGTCCGTTTGAAGCCTTTGGCGATATCGGCCCAATGACGTCCATGCCCCACATGGAGAAAGGCCATGGGGAAGTCATGACGTGAAGAGGTGATGGAGGCACATGAATTTTGTCTCCGTAAATCTGGCATTTATGGCACTTCTTAGCATACTTGATGCAGTCTCCTTCCATGGTAGACCAATAATATCCGAATCTCATGATCTGCCTGGCCATTGTGAAACCGTTAGCGTGTGTTCCACAAATACCATCATGGACTTCTTCCAAGATCTGCTTGGCCTCCACAGCGTCTACACATCTTAACAGCACCTGATCTTTTCCTCTTTTGTACAGGATTTCTCCATCTAAGACGTAACCACTGGCCAGCCTCCTCAACATTATCTTGTCATTCTCAGTTGCTTGGTTTGGGTATTCACAATTTTTCACGTATCGCAATATGTCCTGATACCAAGGGTTGTCGTCCTTTTCTTCTTCCTCGTCAATATTACAACAGTGGGCTGGAGCATCATAAATGCTCATTTGGATAGGCTTCACATCCTCTGGTCTATTTACTTTGATCATGGAAGCCAATGTAGCTAAAGCGTCGGCCATCTGATTCTCGTCTCGTGGGAGATAACAAAAAGTGATGTCGTCAAACTCCTCAATCAATTCTAGGACTATCCTTCGGTAACTAATCAATTTAGGGTCTCTTGTTTCCCATTCGCCTTTGAGCTGATAAATTACCAATGCCGAATCCCCATATACCTCAAGTACCTTGATTTTGCGTTCCATAGCCGCGCGGATTCCCATGATACATGCTTCATATTCCGCCATGTTATTTGTGCAATCAAAATCTAGTTTACTGGTGAAAGGATAATGATTACCGTTTGGAGATACCAAGACTGCCCCAATCCCGTTGCCCATGGCATTTGAGGCTCCGTCAAAATTTAATTTCCAAGTATTGCCTTCTTGTGTGCTTGCTTCAGTAGTTGCCACATACATCAGATCCTCATTTGGGAAGTCAAAGTTCAAAGGCTCATAATCGCCCAGGGCTCTACTTGCTAGAAAATCTGCTATCGCGCTCCCTTTTACAGCCTTTTGATTCACATAGGTTATGTCAAATTCAGATAGTAGAATTTGCCATCGGGCCATCCTTCCGTTTAGAGCAGTTGACTCCATCATGTATTTCAGAGGGTCTAACTTTGAGATTAACCAAGTCGTATGGTACAACATGTATTGTCTCAATCTCCGAGTAGTCCAAACCAATGCGCAACATAAATTTTCAATTGGCGAATATCTCGTTTCGCATTCAGTGAACTTCTTACTGAGATAATAGATCGCTCTTTCTTTTCGTCCTGACTCATCATGTTGGCCGAGCACGCACCCCATGGAATTCTCAAATACTGCCAAGTATAGTATCAGTGGTTTGTCAGGGCAAGGTGGCATCAGTACTGGGGCGTTGGACAAGTAATGTTTAACTCTTTCGAAAGTTTCCTGGCACTTCTCATCCCATACACCTGGATTGTGTTTCCTAAGAAGACGGAATATGGGGTCACATTTCTCAGTTAATTGTGAAATGAATCGAGCGATGTAATTTAGTCTTCCTAGGAAACCCCGAACTTCTTTTTGAGTACTTGGCGGAGGTAATTCTTGTATGGCCTTAACTTTGTCTGGGTCAATTTCAATTCCCTTTTCGCTGACTAAGAATCCTAGCAGTTTTCCTGATCTAGCCCCGAAAGTACACTTGGCTGGGTTAAGTTTTAGCTGGAACTTCCTTAACCTCAGAAACAGTTTTCTCAGAACTTGCACGTGTTCCTTTTCTGTTCTGGATTTTGCGATCATGTCATCAACATAAACTTCTATCTCTTTATGCATCATATCATGGAATAATGCTATCATGGCTCTCTGATACGTTGCTCCCGCATTTTTCAATCCAAAAGGCATCACTTTATAACAAAACGTCCCCCACATCGTTATGAATGTGGTCTTTTCCTTGTCTTCAGAAAGCATCTTAATTTGGTTGTACCCGGAGAAACCATCCATGAAAGAGAACAGTGAGTATCCGGCCGTGTTGTCTACCAAGGTATCGATATGAGGCAGTGGGAAATTATCTTTTGGGCTGGCTTTGTTCAAGTCTCTGTAGTCCACACACATTCGCACCTTCCCATCTTCTTAGGAACAGGGACTATATTGGCTACCCATTCTGAGTACTTGACCACCTGTAAGAAACCAGCATCAAATTGCTTCTTGACTTCTTCCTTTATTTTTAGCAAGACATCAGGCCTCATCCTTCGAAGCTTTTGTTGGACTGGTTTGCATTCTTCCTTTATAGGTAATCGGTGCACTACGATATCAGTACTTAAACCTGGCATATCTTGGTAGGACCATGCGAAGACATCTTTAAACTCTTGAAGCAACTCAACAAGGTCTCGCCTTGTTTCCTTGGCAATACAAGCGCCAACTTTTACCTCTCTGCCCTCTTCTAAGATCACGACTTCTACTGATTCCTTATAGGGTAGAATTTGTTTTTCTTCTTCTTCCATCATTCTTAACAAATCCGGAGATAAAACGCTGTCTTGGTCACCTTCAAAATCTTGAGGATTATCTATACTCATGTCTTGCTCAAATAGAGACTCTGAATTAGTAACAGAGTCGCTCATCTCGTTGATATCTGAAGACCTGTTATTGGAACAAATGGAGGCCCAAATAAAAGAATCTAAGAATACTTGTATGCATACTATGATTATAAAGGGAATGAAAAGAATGGAAGAATATTTGCTCAAGATGAAACTGAATGATAAGTTTTCACTGAAATTAGATTTTGGACATGTGCCTTTTACAAAAGATTCTTATCACCCCCAGGCTTAGGGCAACAAGTGTTCTGATATTATCTGAATTAGTTCTAAATGTTACAGGGATCTCTTCTGCAGTCCAGTTATTCAAAACACTTCCAGGTTCGTAAGGACGATGCCCGATAAATTCTTTCCACCTTTCTTCCGCGGATATGGCATTGATGTCCAACCTCTCATCCTTCCTTCTGTAACCTCTCCTTCTCTTCAGGTGGACAATTCCCTTGAAACAAAAGTCTTAGATATATGGGGAAAGTTATCGGTCCCACTTGACTTCTATCCGCCAAATGTGCTCTTCTCTTTTCTTGCTTTTCTCCATCTCTTTCCTCCTTTCCTCGCATTAGGCTTATATCCAAACCATAACGGTCCTGTTTGTTAACTAGGATCGGTACTCCGACCCTTCCCTGGAGGTATTTTCCCAATCCTCTTCCAGGCAATGCTCCCTTTCCCATCGTTAGCTGTAAGCTCATTGACGTAGCTTTGGATATCTTAGGCTCTGGGATTTTGCTCATCTCGATGACAAATGTGGCATTTACGAATTCCAATGATCGGAATAAACATTCTATCGCTTCACTATCGGCCTCTATGTATGGCATATCATCGGTGACTGATGCAATGATGTCTTCTTCTGCATCTATAGTCACCAATCGACCCTCCATCACCAATTTTAACTTTTGGTGAAGTGACGATGGTACAGCTCCTGCAGAATGGATCCAAGGCCTCCCCAATAGGCAATTGTAAGATGGTTTAATATCCATTACCAAAAAGTCCACCTCGTATGTATTTGGACCAATCAATAGAGGTATCTCGATTCTTCCCATCACTTTTCTCTCAGTGCCATCAAATGCTCTCACTATATTTTGGCATGATTTCATGTGAGAACTATCCACAGGTAGCCTGTTTAATGTGGACAGGGGCAGAACATTCAGGGCCGATCCATTGTCAACAAGTACTGCCGGTAGTATACACCCTTTGCAACGGGCAGTGATGTGCAAGGCCTTGGTAGATCCCATACCGCCTGGCGGGATCTCATCATCGTTGAAGAAGATGAAGTTATCGGCATTTATATTGTTAACCAGGCGATCCAATTTGTTCACTGAGATATCTTTAGCGACATAAGTCTCATTTAGCACTTTTACCAACGCATTACGATGTATCTCTGAACTTAGAAGTAACTCGAACACTGAGATGCGAGCGGGTTGCTTATGCAATTGTTCCACCACGCTATACTCGCTATGCTTCAAGAATTTTAGGAATTCTCTAGCCTCATTTCAGTCACCGGTGTGTTAATATGCGGTTCAATTCCGATCGTCTTCGTTTTATCTTGTTCAACCGCCAAGGCTTTTCCTTTTATAGGCTCCCTTTTTGTATTTCCCAGGTCGTAACGTTTTCCACTACGCGTATAGAAGCCTGCGTCATTACCCTCTTCTGAAGCATTTATCGGGTTCTCCTCTCCCGTGATCATCACATTGCAGTCGTAATTCCAAGGAACCTTTTTGCTATCCTTGTAAGGAAAAGCTACAGGTTTTTGGATTATGACCCTTGGCGCCAGTTGTATTCCAGATCCTGTACTCGTTGGCCTTGAAATAATCACCACTGGGTGATTTGGGGCCTTTCCCGTAGGCCCTCCTCCGAGGCATAAACTTCTCCATTTTCAAGTCCTTTGATCTCTTCATAAAATTCTAGCTCTTTGTTGTTCATCAGATTTTGCACCATGGCCTTGAATTCAGTGCAGTTTTGATGTCATAGTCTTCTTCAGCATGAAACTCGCAGTAGTCTTCGTTCCTTCGGGCCTTTCTTTTGAATCTTGTTTGATGAGACCTCCTTCTATCATTTGTCTCCAGACCCAACTCAATGGGGTTTTTATCTCTGCAATGTCGGTTTTGATTCTCTTTTTCTCACCTTCGATTATTGCGTTTACCCCTTTATCAGCATGGTTGGTAACGGATTCGCTGCTACGTGGGTCCTAATGGGTTGTCACTTCACATCCCCATCTTAATGAACCTTTCCACCGCTTTTTAAACCCAGCGCAGTTCTCAATTGGTGTCCTGGTATCCTGCATGTATTCACATTGGGCATTCGTGTCATACCATTTGGGATATAGAGGTTGCATGGGCTCGAGATAAAATGGAGATACTATGTGTGCATCAAATACTTCTGATACAGTTCCCCGTATGTTATTGGAATGGGCGTTGAATTGAAGTCTCTTGTGTTAGTCCTTGTGTTGGGCCTTGTGTTGGGTTCCTGCTCGAGGGGGCTTGGTGATTATGGTTATCATTTTTGAGGCCAACACGGTAACTCTGGGTATACTT